>NC_084537.1:17113191-17233191 GCF_024500275.1 Phycodurus eques
CGCTTCCGGAAACCGCTCTTTGGCGAGACCGGTCACACCATCATGAATCTTCTGGCAGTAAGACTTTACGTTCACTCAATAACTGCCACCGCCACTATACCATTTGTGTCATCATATATTGTGTCATTTGTCCCACAGGACTTCCGCAACTACCAATACGCATTGCCAGTGGTTAAAGGCTTGGTAGTGGACATGGAGGTGAAGAAGACAAGCATCAAGATCCCCAGCAACCGCTACAACGAGGTCAGCCTGATTCTCATCCTGATTCAAAGTGTGTTCCACAGTTTTAGGCATGTGCTGTTTTTGCTCATTTTCTGAAAGGTCACATGCTGTCAATTTTTTAATAATCTTTGGTGTCCTTATCAGAATCAGAATCATCTTTATTTCGCCAAGTATGTCAAAAACACAAGGAATTTGTCTCCGGTAGTTGGAGCCGCTCTAGTACGACAACAGACACTCAATTGACAGAGAAAACGTTTTGACAATTGTGCAAAAAGATGCAGAGTTCTCTAGCAATGAGAGCAGTTTGAATGACTAATAGAGCAATAGTCCGGTGCAATGACCATTGTGCATAGGGTGCCGAGACAAGAAATGTGTTCAGTTTAAAGTGAATAGTAGTGCGATAGTCTAGGACAATGTCGATTGTGCAAATGGTGCAGATGCTACTCAGGCACATGAGTGGCTAGTATTGGTCAACAACAGATATGCAAATAGTGCAGCGTGTTGAGACTACTACAGTGAGTGCACGAATAATGTATAATTGGCCCGACAGAAATTTTACAACAAACTAAAGACAAAAAAATTGGCAGCATGTTGCAATGGAATTGTAAGTTAACTGTTTAAGAAGTTAATGGCAAGAGGGAAGAAGCTGTTGGAATGTCTGCTAGTTTTAGTTTGCATTGTTCGGTAGCGCCTACCGGAGGAAGGAGCTGGAAGAGCTCGTGACCAGGATGTGGAGGGTTCCAAGAGGATTTTGCATGCTCTTGTCTTAGTTCTGGCAGCGTGCAAGTTCTCAAGGGTGTGTAGGGGAGTACCGACAATCTTTCCAGCAGTTTTGATTGCCCGCTGCAGTCAGAGTTTGTCCTTTTTTGTAGCAGCACCAAACCAGACTATGATTGAAGAACAGAGGACTGATTCGATGACCACTGTGTAAAACTGCCTCAACAGCTCCTGTGACAGGCCGTGCTTCCTCAGAAGACATAGGAAGTACATCCTCTGCTACGCCTTTTTGAGGATGGAGTTGATGTTGAACTCCCACTTCAGGTCCTGAGAGACTGTAATTCCGATGGTTGACACAACGCAGTTGGACAGCGTGAGGGGCAGTTGTGGCGAAGCTCCTGAAGGCCACTATCATCTCTACAGTCTTGAGCGCGTTCAGCGCCAGGTTGTGCCGGCCGCACCACTGCTCCAGCCGCTCCACTTCCTGCCGATACGCAGACTCGTCGCAGTCTTTGATGAGACCGATGACTGTGGTGTCATCTGCAAACTTCAGGAGTTTGACAGCCGGGTGCGTTGAGGTGCAGTTGTTTAGTTAGAGAGAGAAGAGCAGCGGAAAGAGGACACAAACTTTGGGGACCCCGGTGCTGGTGGTGCGTGTAGATGAGGTGGTGTCCCCCAGCCTCACCTGCTGTGTCCTGCCCGTCAGGAAGCTGTAAATCCACTGGCAGATGGCAGGCGAGACGCTGAGCTGGAGAAGCTTAGAGGAGAGGAGTTCGGGGATGATGGTGTTGAATGCAGAGCTGAAGTTCACGAACAGGATCCTCGCGTAGGTCCCCGCGCCATCGAGGTGTTCTCGGATGAAGTGCAGTCCCATGTTGACTGCATTATCCGCGGACCTGTTTGCTCGGTAGGCAAACTGCAGGGGGTCCAGCAGGGGACCTGTCACGCTCTTGAGGTGGTCCAGCACGCGGTGTTCAAAGGACTTCATGACCACAGATGTCAAAGCGACAGGCCTGTAGTCATTCAGACCCGAAATTGCAGGTTTCTTGGGGTCTCGGATGATGGTGGAGCATTTGAAACAGGCTGGTACTTCGCACAGTTCCAGAGATCTATTTAAGATCTGTGTGAAGACTGGAGCAAGCTGGTCCACGCAGACTTTGAGGCAGGATGGGCACACAAGGTCTGTGCCTGCCGCTTTGTTAATCTTTCGTTGTTTGAAGATGCGTCTCACATCCTGTTCGTGGATGGTCAACGCAGAAGTCAGAGGTGTGATTGAGGTCAGTGGTGCGTCTGGGTGGGTGTGGGGTGTGAAAGTGTCCTTTTCAAACCTGCAGTAGAAGGTATTCAAGTCGTTTGCTAGTCTACTAATGTTCTCAGCTTGGGGGGATCGTTGTTTGTAATTGGTTAGCGATTCTAATGCATTCCAGACTGATTTAGAGTCGTTAGCGCTAAACAGGTTTTCTAACTTTACTGCATAGTTTCTCTTTGCAATGTTCATTTCTTTCGTCAGCTGGTTTCTGGTGTGATTATACAGGGACCTGTCCCAACTTCGATATGCGTCCTCTTTAGCCTGGCGAAGTTGCTTAAGTTTGGCAGTGAACCACGGTTTGTTGTTATTGAATGTGCAAAATGACTTTATTGGTACACACACCTCTTCACAGAAACTGATATAGGATATGACAGTGTCCGTATATACATCCAGGCTGCCAACTGAATTTTCAAAGACACTCCAGTCTGTGCAGTCTAAACAGTTTTGAAGTTCTGTCTTTGCTTCATTGGTCCACTTTTTCACTGTTTTCACTGTAGGCTTCGTGCATTTAAGTTCTTGCCTGTATGTTGGTATTAAGTGAATTAAGCAGTGAGCAGACGAGCCCAGTGCTGCATGAGGTATGCCACGGTATACATTATTTAGCGTAGTATAGCAGTGATCTAAAATGTTATTTTCCCTGGTAGGACAGTCGATGTGCTGCTTGAATTTAGGGAGTTTGTGGTTGAGTTTAGCTTTGTTAAAGTACCTGAGAAAAATGAGGGGTGAGTCTGTTTTTTTTTTTTTTTTAATTTACGTTTACTTGTTCAGCGAGCGTTAGCAGTGCGGCATTCGTGTTAGCTTGCGGTGGAACGTAAACACCGGCGAGAATGAAAGATGCAAATTCACGCGGTGAGTACGGTTAAACTGTATTCATCATCTACGGTGAGTACAGTTAAAAAACAGCGACTCTAAATGCGGGCTGCAGTGTGTACGGAGCTCCGTAATGTACGTACGCTATTTTTCATTTATATCGAAGCTGCCTTTTGTTTTGTTATATCGGGTTTGTGAGATAATTTGGGGTGATATTGCCCAGCATGCCATTTTTCAAGCTATTCTTGTTGGTCTTTTATGCCTGGCATTTGAAACGGGTGGATTTCTCATTAATATCGCACATTTAAATAGGCTTTGCTCTGATTGGATATCTGATCTTCTCAATTTAAATATGGAAAACAGTTTTGCTCTGATTGGCCGTTGGGGATATCTCTGCGGCCAAGCGTTCATAGCGACGTCGTGGATCATTCGATGTGGGTTTTTTTTTTTCCTCATCCAAAATTAGATTACCATATGTAATAATCAGGATTTTATTGAACAAAACCACCATGATGACAACAGTCAGGGATTTTACATCATCACTCAAAAGCCAGTGTTCCAAATTATGCCCAACAGGGAAAAAAAAACTAACAAGTTGTAAAGAACTGGAAAAAAGATTGTTATACCAAAAAATGCTATTTTGACAACAACAAAAAAAGTTAACATTGAAACCCCTCTGTGATATTATGATGCATCAATTGCCTCCCAGAGATATTGTTTTGAGGTATACTATCATCTTTTTAATGATAAGGCTCAGGTTCTCAATGAGGTCAGGGTGAGGTCAGGGGATGATGTTGGCCACACCATGATTTATACCCAAATAAACTAAAGCTTCAAATGTACTTTTTTTCCAGCGTGGGATGGTATGTTGGCATGGGTATTCTTTTATGCCACATTTGAAAATGGGTCATGTGATGCTGCCCCGTCTCTTGACTAAAGCTCTTCGTGTTTAAAAGTTTCGGTCTGCCTATCAAGAATTCAGATAATCCGACTGGATTAAAAAACAAGCAAGCTTCCAGATGCCGACACCCGCCTGCCTTCCCTCTTCTGCAATCTGTCGCCTCGATGCCTTTTGATGTTTTTACCGCAGTTAGGTTTAATCACTGTGTGTGTGCGTGTGTGTGTGTGTGTGTGTGTGTGTGTGTGTGTGTGTGTGTGTGAGTGTGAGTGTGAGTGTGAGAGAGAGTGCGTGCATGCATGGGTGTGTGCTTGTGTGTGTGCGCATGGGTATGTGTATATCGTTGTAGTTGATGAAGGCCATGAATAAATCCAATGAGCATGTGTTGGCCATGGGTGCGTGCTTCAATGAGCGCGCCGACTCGCACTTGGTGTGTGTGCAGAACGACGATGGCAACTACCAGACGCAGGCCATCAGCATCCATCACCAGCCGCGCAAAGGTAACCTAAAAAAAAAAACTCCCACTGCCTCCTCCGGACTTTTCACAGGCACTCAATTGTCCTGTCTACTTTCTTTTCAGTGACGGGCGCTTGTTTCTTCGTGTTCAGCGGTGCCCTGAAAGCCTCATCGGGCATCTTAGCCAAAACCAGCATAGTAGAAGGTAGATCACTGTTGTTTGTGGAGTTGTAACATGGCAAATGAGACATAAGACCCTTCAGTTTTCGCCCAGTATATTGCAGTTCATTGTTGGCACCCTGGCTCTATCTCTGTTTTTTTTTAAACAATTCGTTTTTACAATATACGTTCTTACTGTTCGTTTTTACAATATACGTTCTTACTGTTTTGGCCTGTGGGACTCCTGAGAGTCCCACAGGGGGGACAGCCTGTGGGACTCCTGAGAGTCCCACAGGCTGTGGGACTCTCTTGACAACCCCAATTCCAATGAAGTTGGGACGTTGTGTTAAACAAATAAAAACAGAATAAAATGATTTGCAAATCATGTTCAACCTATATTTAATTGAATACACTACAAAGACAAATATATTTAATGTTCAAACTGATAAACTTTATTGTTTTTAGCAAATAATCATTAACTTAGAATTCTATGGCTGCAACACGTTCCAAAAAAGCTGGGACAGGTGGGAAAAAAGACTGAGAAAGTTGAGGAATGCTCATCAAACACCTGTTTGGAACATCCCACAGGTGAACAGGCTAATTGGGAACAGGTGAGTGCCATGGTTGGGTATAAAAGGAGCTTCCTTGAATTGCTCAGTCATTCACAAGCAAAGATGGGGCGAGGTTCACCTCTTTGTGAACAAGTGCTTGAGAAAATAGTCGAACAGTTTAAGGACAATGTTCCTCAACATACTATTGCAAGAAATTTAGGGATTTCATCATCTACAGTCCATAATATCATCAAAAGGTTCAGAGAATCTGGAGAAATCACTGCATGTAAGCGGCAAGGCCGAAAACCAACATTGAATGCCCGTGACCTTCGATCCCTCAGGCGACACTGTATCAAAAACCGACATCAATGTGGAAAGTATATAACCACGTGGGCTCAGGAACACTTCAGAAAACCAATGTCAGTAAATACAGTTCGGCGCTACATCCCTAAGTGCAACTTGAAACTCTACTCTGCAAAGCAAAAGCCATTTATCAACAACACCCAGAAAAGAGAAGACAGCTATACAAGTACATTCACAAAATAGAAATCTAAACTATTGTCCATGCATGAACTATCCAATTCAATCTATCAGCAATGTTATTTGTTTCTTTGCAAAATAGAGTGCTGAGTTTTAATTGACTTTTGAGATCTGATCTGTTCCACGATAGTGTTTTTGACAAAACTTAGAAAATATGAATATTCAGACAAATTTGGATATATTGTTCTGGAAGTGAATTTCTATTGGTTGGCAGCGCTGCTGATGTACTTTTCAGCCATTTATTGAATGCCAGGAGAACAATAAAACACAAACACAATGAGCGTACTCACGGAGGAGCTGCTGTCTCCTACATCCCAGCTCGTATTTTTTTTACTGTGTTATGCCTGTACAATTAACGCTATGGCGTCATCCTGTCTACTTTCTCAGACGGCGTGATGATCCAGATCACGGCCGAGACCATGGATGCTCTACGGCAAGCGCTGAGGGACATGAAAGACTTCACCATCACGTGCGGTAAAGCTGAGCAGGAGGACAACCAGGAGCTGGTGCACATCCAGTGGACTGACGACGACCATGACTTCAACAAGGGGTGAGAACTTGGGCCTTTTCAAAGACGGCTGGCGTGGCACTCCATACAGCCCTGACCTCCCACGAGGCCGAACTGCAAACGACAGTGAAATTAAATATAATTATATGCTTTTCACTTTCTTCGACTCACAAATCAGCACCCAAACGTGTGATATTCACCACAAAGGTTCTTTGGTGTCGCAACTTTTCAGGCCCACCGCACACCGAGCTACGCGACCGAACGTGACTGCACTGTCGTGTAGTGTGGGGGGGGGGGGGGGGGGGGGGGGGTCCTGCAACTAGTTTTTATGAATGGCTGACTCATCGGCCACTAGGTTTGCTGTGATACAAAATTTGAATACAAAAGGTGAACGACGTCGCAACATCAGAGATGTAACGGCCAATCAAAAATAGCTAGGTCGTATCACATGAGCTTTCACAATAAAAAATGACATTTCCAGGTAGGCAGCGAGCTCTGGCTGGAAGCTGCTAAGTTGTACAAATACAGTATATACAGTATAATGAACACGCAAACTCCACACAGGCGGGGCCGGGGATTGAACCCCGGTCCTCAGAACTGTGAGGCAGACGCCCTAACCAGTCGACCACCGTGCCGCCCAGTTTTAACAGTTTTATTTTTGTTTTTGTTTTGTTGTTTTACTGCAAACTCCAACTTTAGGTAACCTTCCTCATTTCATTACTTTTTTTGTTTTTAAAGCCTAGTTTTTGCAGTGTAGCTAGCGCTCAGCCGATTACATTTGGGTGACTGTTGACCTTGCTTTTAAAGGGATCGCCGAAGGTCAAAGTTCACCTGTAATAACGTAAGAAATAAATATGCAGCAAACCGACCTTTCATTTGAGTCGTACCTCAAATGAAAGGTCTTGATGAGTGCTTTACAGATTGCTAATGTAAGTGTCATTCTACTGTCATATGATTACCTAAAGACCTAAAAACTGTTTCATTTCAGTGTCATCAGTCCAATTGACAGCAAGTCGATGGAGTCCATCGCCAGCGTGAAGATCTTCCATGGTTCCGAGTTCAAGGCCAATGGCAAAGTGATCCGCTGGACGGAGGTAAAGCAAACATTTTGTTGCATTAATGCCCAAAGGAATCCAATGAAAATTTGCATCTCCATTTTTTTGTTTTATGATAATTTATTTATTTCTTTTATGTTGTATGTCAAATAAAAACTAAAAGTCTTGCTCCCGCTAGGTGTTTTTCCTCCAGAGTGACGACCAGCCCAGCGGCCTGAGCGACCCGGCAGACCACAGCCGCCTGACGGAGAACGTGGCACGGGCCTTCTGCATGGCGCTGTGCCCGCACCTCAAGCTGCTCAAGGAGGACGGCAAGGCCAAGCTGGGCCTGCGCGTCACACTTGACTCGGACCAGGTATTATATACAAACATCCATTTTCTATAGCACCTCTCGTCATTACGATGAGCTGGAGCCTATCCCAGCTGACTTCGGGCAATAGACAAGGTACACCTGGTCACCACCAATCGCAGTTCAGACCACCATAAATCCTTTGACTATACAGGCAGATGTTGTTATTTTCAAAATTCTGACTGTCATATAAGTGGAAAAAGAAGTAAAACTACTCACTCTGATAGACATAATTTATAGGTATTGCTGGAATCTCAAAAGATTTGCTTGAGTCTCACAAGATTTGCTGAAATCACATGTGATGACAGACCTTCAAATTTTATTTGACTTTTGAGATTTTTTTCATAATTTCTCGGTGGGTATATTGGATTATCGCATGATACTGTATTGAGATGGCACCATCAGCTATCCATATTCATCTAAACTTTGAATTAAATGGTAGTAATTTGGGAACAAAATATTGCTATTGCAGTATGATACAGTATTGATACGGACGTTGATGACAAATTTGGGACAAAATATTAATATGATATTGGTACAATTATCTCTCATAATACAATATCGATTCACCAACATTCAATATTGCTATTATTACTGATTATCCAAGTACAGTGGTGCCTTGAGAGACTTTGACCCGATTTAGGGGTTTTTCTTGGCCGATTTTTTTGCTTGACTTGCGAGCAAAAATGTGGGATGCGACCGTTGTATGGTGGCAGTGAACTCAACTCACTTCCCAGCAAGTAGCAATTTGGCAGATAATGACATCCAGCCATTCATCCATTTTCTGTACCGCTTCTCCTCAATTGTTCCGAAAGAGGCTTTATGCTGTTTATTACCACTCCCAATTGAAGTTTATTGTCAAACTAGTTTGTGTATTTAAAACCACCATTTAGCTATGCCTTAATAAAGTCCGTTTGTAACCCTTTTTAAGCAACGGATTTTTGAACACAAATGGTGGAGCAGCACATTTAGACAGAGAACATACTCAGTCACAGACATATATTCTTTATCATTAGCAAAAAATGACAGCTTAACTGAGCAGTTGTGACAATCTTCTTCCTGTATTTACGTATGTATTAAACTGCTTTCTACTGGCCGAGGCACACTCACCAGAAGGAGCAGCACAATGTCATTGAAGCAAAAAATGTGGCAAAAACTGTTGAATTTTTCACATTTTAAAAATTGTAATTACTGGATGTTTTTTTATAGTACAGTACATAAGTACAATATTATATCATACTATTTTTCTTACTAAAAACACATTTAAAAAAATTTTTTTTTGGGGGGGAAGCTGGAACAGATTAATGGCTGTTCTATTCATTTCAATCAGGAAAGATGATTTGAAAAACAAGTGTTTTGAGTTACGAACATGGACACAGAACGAATTAAACCCATATCACAAGGCATCACTGTATGTTCAGTAGTTGAGCAATTAATGACGAGTTAGGGACAAAATATCAATATAGTTACCTTGTGTATGAAATTCGCTATAAAAATAAATTTGCCTTGCCTTGGTATCATTTTCTCTCATGATAAAGTATTTTTACAATACACAGACATCATAAATCTTCTGTAGCGTCTCACTTGTTTTTGTTCCCTTTCCAGGTGGGCTACCTGGCGGGCAGCAACGGGCAGCCTCTTCCTCCGGAGTACCTTAGTGACTTGGACAGCGCACTCATCCCCGTCATCCACGGCGGCGCATGCCAGCTTAGCGAGGGTCCCGTGGTCATGGAGCTGGTCTTCTACATCCTGGAGATCATCTCCTAAGAACACACGTCAGATTTTTCAAACATGAGATGAGGCCGTTTAACCGTCAGGTGGCGTCATGTAGCTCCAAAGACTCACGGCCAAGCGCTTGGACCTCGCTGACTACAACGGATGCACCAGATGCCCTTTTTTTAAAAAAAATTGTTCCTGTACTCGGTGCTCAGTGCCTGCTTTTTGGTTGATTTCATTGCTAAAGCTTTACTCCTCAGTCACCACATGCATTGACTCTGTGTACATTGTGTGTGTGTTGGCGGAAGAAGCAGCTTGTAGCCTCCAGAGATTACACAAAAAAAAAAAACAATAAGAACAGTGGTGATGATCAGACTACAGGTTTCAATGCTTTATTATGCCTCAGCCAGTTGGAGGGGGAAAAAGCGAGACAAACACTTTTTTTGGTGTTGTTTAAATAACAAAGATGTAAAAATACATAATTATATACATATATATAAATATAAACGTGAAATAAAATGCAGAAAAAGTGCACTGGATTCTAAGCCATCTCCAAGAGTTTTTGGGAAAGATCCGTGAATGAGCTTGAATGTAGTTCACGGCAAGTTTGCCCGCCCTGTGACATGGACCTGGCTGGAACGCCCTGAGAATGTATCCCTTCCCTTTTTTTTTATGTTTCTGTACAGTCTTCTTCTTATTATTAGTCCCTGTGAAGGATTTTATTAAAATCAAACTGCCGTCAGAATCTCCTCACATTGAGACAATCAGGTGCTTACTCACGTCCGTTGTAGCAAACTAAAAAAATAATAACCTTTATTACCTTAAGCACAGGCACACAATTTATTTTCCTCTGCATTTAACCCATCACACTTGTGGACACAGCAAATGATGATCCCCCCCGCACACACCCATTTTTGTGTCAGTCAGTGACTTGAACCAGGATCCCCATGGTGGCAGGCGACGATCTCAACCACTTGTCACTCTCATACGGTATGCTGACTCAAATCATCATGAATTAGCATGTAGCATTTGTCTTTGCTGAGTTTATGACATACAAATCTGAAACCATGATGGGGGGGGGGGGGGGAAATCAGCTTTGCATTTACATTATGTTCAAAAAATAATATTCTATGATCATAAATATCCATTATAAAAAGGTCAAAGGTCCTGTATATCCCCTGCCTGTCACAATATACAAACATAAACATTACCTACAGTAAAAACGAGTGGTAATATGTTAAATAAATGTAAAACAAATTTAAATGTTAGTTCTTTATTACGTACAGTAATATTTTTACCATGACTATATAAATGTTTCACATTACAATATATCACACTACTTGAATGAAAACCTCATTTAAAAATGACTTATTTCATGGATGTGGATGGAAAGATTACAAGAATGCCTGTTTGACTCGTCAAATTGTAATTAGCTGCTGGTGAGGTTGATGGGTGGACTACAAAAATGGCCGTTCGATCCAAGCTCCGGTAAGGTAGACGGCTGCACTACAAAAATGGCCGTTTGCTGACAAACAGCCAATTGTACCAAATAAGAAGAAATATTTTAATGAACTGCTTGTTGGGACGCGTTCTAAACCAAACCCAATACCACCATGTTGGTTGACAATTTCTAATGTATAAGATAAAATAAATTATGTAAAATATATAAAAATATATAAACTACATTTCTTCCACCCAACTGGAATAATCCATCACAAATACCTGTATAAAGACAGCTGAAGGTGCAATAAGAGTAACAAACTGATGAGGGCAGCAGTGGGCCATAATTTCGCCTGGCCTGTCAAAATCGAGACGAACAAGAACAAGTTCACTGAACAAATTACAGTAACTGATAAAATAGTGGGCGAGCAGGTAAAGCACTCAACATCAGTGTAATTCTTATAATGATTTAAAGGATGGAGATGGCTGGGCACAGTGTGGGGTTAGATGATCTTGCTAAAACCAGTCTGAGAAAAACAGGAAATACAACTAAAAGTGCCATTTGTGAGGATGGAGTGTCGCAGTAAAATTAAATAAATTATATTTCAGCAATTGTAATAGTCCTGGGATAATGGGGGCAAAGGGAGGACATTTTATAACACCGTACTCAAGTTATCCTGTTGAAAGGACAAATCTGTTCAGGGTACTTATTGATCTAGGATGTAGTGAGTTTTCATTAAAAACAATAATAGCAGTGTCAAGCTTTTTTTTTTTTTTTTGGATACGGTCAATCACTATACTTTTCAACAAACAAGCCTAAGGGGGAAGAAAAATATAAAATTTATAATAGTTTTTTTTTTATATATAGTGATGCACAGTGAGATGCTGTAGCGTAGATACAAATCAGTGGTGCTCGCTGCTTATGCATACTTAAATTTGCATATATAGATAGATGGCTTTTTGGTTTTATAGCTTACATAATGTATACTGCAAAAACACCTCATTGATGTTGTGACAATTGCGTGCCACACGACATCCAATGACCATTTGATAAAAATAAAACAGTTGTTCATCAATGCCTCAGATAAAGTTGCCAGCGACTAACAGTCAATATCCCTGTTTCACAAGCATTTTACGTCCATTTTCACTTTCAAAAGGCTATGAGGTTAGCCAACTCAAAAAGTGTGAGGTAACGCCATGAATGAATGTACGAAAAGTGCAATATGAATAAATTTGGTTTTGATTTAACAGGAGTGTCAAATTCATTTTTAGTGCGGGCTCCGTTGTAGTTACAGTTTCTCTCAGAAGGCTATATAAATGTTTCATAGCCTCCTCATTTTATTACATAGACACAACAAATTGATGAATAACTAGTTTTGAAATCAGAATTCAAGGATAATAGTTTGTTCAGCTATTTTTCAAGTTACGGTAAAGACGGGTTTGGTAAGCAAAAAGTGCTTGAAATTTTGGTGAAGATTTTAGCAAGAATATGGAAGTTGCACCTGATTTGCTTTCGCGGGCCACATGAAATGATGAGGCGAGCTGGATTTGGCCTGCAGGCCTGGAGTTGACACACTTTGATATAATTTATACAAATAAGAATTTCTTTTTTTTTTTTAAATGCAAATTGACCTCCCAATCTGTACCGGTGAGACATGAAAGCCTTGAAAGAAGCTTTGTCAATGCTTCCTTTGAACAGCAATACGCAGACTTAGCCAACAGATAAAGCTCTTTTTAAGTGTGTCCAATGCTTCAAAGCAGTGAATCGTTTTAGGCCAAATGTCTCAAAATGATTGATTGCTTTAGAAAGCCTCTCTTTCTTATTCCCTACAATGGGTTGTATACACAACTATAAGCTTTTAGCACTACATTAAAGTGAACGCTGGTATAGTTGTACATCACTTGATCGGTAGGGGGCAGCAGTGCACTAAACGTGCCCAGTCTGCCGGAAATCAAGAATAAGAAGAAGTCAAACACTCAACTTCGACAGTTATCAAAGAGTGCTGGTTATTCTTGCTAAACCGTCGCTCTCTTTATAGTCTGTTCACGAATACACCGATACTGGCGGAAGCTCGTAAGTAAGCGGACGACCAGCCGCTGGGCTAACAATGTCACCACTCAAGTGTGTGTGTTTGTGTTTGGGGGGTGAGGCACCTGACAGCCGCTCACATGATTTGAATTGTCAAACAGCGAGTCCGGCCTGAAGGAAGACTAGTTTACTCACACTTGCCCTCGTCGTGTCTTGTAGTTTGTTTCAGCGGGATATCGTTGACGAGCAACTTTCAACTAACATGTTCGGCAGGAAGAGGAGAGAGCCGCTCCCCAAAGGCAGGGGCGCCGCCGCAGCCAAGCAGGTAAGAACAACAACAACAAGAGTGACGCAGAGCCCCTGTTACAAAAGCCTGTGAAGCCCAGCTCTTTCCCTGCTGCCTAGATGGGCCTGTTTGTTGGCATGGACCCCGAAGACATGATGACGATGGGTGCCGAAGAGGGTTTGGACGACCCGGACTTGGAAGCCGAACTGGCTGCCATCACTGGAGGCAAAGCCCCCGTTGCAAGTGGAAGAAACGAACAGAAGGGAAGAAGTGAGTTAAAACAACATAATACCACCACTTAACCTGCATTGCGTTATATAGAGCAGTTGAGTTGTTAGGTGTGCACTACAAGAGGGATTTCTAATAATGCATCGGTATCGATGCAGGAACATCTGAAACCGGCATTGTCCATTATCTAATGTCAGTTTTGTAGTTAAAAACCAATGTTGTGATATCTTGCGATACAGTAAATGATACACCATCATCAGATATTGTCTGACATTCAAGTATGTACAGTTGCGCAATTAATGACAACTTCAAGAGATTACATTGATATTGCGGTTATACATTGTCTCTCATGATAAAATACGACAACATCAGGTGCTGTCTGACATCCAAGTATGACAAGTTTGGGACAAAATATTAATGTCATTGTCCTTCATGATTCAGTACAAATACACCAACATCAGATACTGTCAGACATCTAAGAGTGTGCAGTTCATACAAAGTTTGGGACCAAACACTGATATTGCAATACTTCATCAAACAGTATTGATACACCAACGTTAGATATTGATATTGGCCGAGATCTAAGCAGTTGGCGTTCCGCAGTTGAGAAGCTTTGAGCTTTATACAAAATAATAATATTGCGATACATGGTATAGTTATTTCTCATGATATATATCGATAAGGGCTGCACAATTGTGGCCAAAATAATCAATTATTTTGATCAATATTGTAATCACGATCATTCATCACAATTATTCCTCATGTTAGGGAAAAATATTTGTTTTTATTGCACTACTTTTCAACAAGCAATATGTTAGTTTTCAGTTCAAAATTAATCTTTAAACTCCTCAACAGATATTGTCTGACATCTGAGTGCGTGCAGATTTAAAACATAAACTGGGCTCTTCGCGTTTACCCTTATTTCTTTAGGTCGACACCATGATACATGAATTTTTTTCCAACATATGAAGTATGGCAGTATCGTGGTGTTGTCGTCATTGTTGTGCGATTTGCACTCCAAATAACACTTGATTTTACACTGTTTGTGTAACAGGTCCTCTGCCCATGGAGGACATCGCCAAAATGGCTGACGAGTGCATGCGGGACGTGGACGAAGATGAAGACGACGACAATGTGGAGGACGACGAAGACCTTCTGGTTGGCCTTTTTGCCTTGACTATTGCTTAAGTTGTGCTTCACGTGGCCTTCTCATTGGCTGCTTTCTGTTTTCTCCCGCCAGGCTGAGCTACAGGAAGTTGTAGGGGAGGGGGGCGTGGCGGACGAGGCTGTTTCTTCTTCGTCTGCGGCAGCTGCCGTCGAACCTTCGCCGCAGGTACGCTAAACACTGTTTGATTTAACATGGAATCACTTTAGTTGAACTTTGCAGTCGTTTTAGGTACAGTAATACATCGACTTACAAGTGTATTTCGAGAAGCGAGTGGTCTTGAGTTGCAAGCAAAAAAAGATTATTACAAGTACTGAGTGGTGGCAGCAAACTTTACATCAAACAAGCAGATAGTGAATAAGTCTTCAAAAATGGCTATTTATTGCCACTCCCAGTTAAAGCTTAAACATGAAACAGTGAATTAGTTGTTGTGTATTTAACCAAACCACGTCATTTACCAAATTCAGCTATTCAAGAACTAGGAACTACAAGTTCTGTGTACTTCTCTATTCAGCTACAAACTGCAAAAGGCTAATTATACTGGCATCTACGTTGCGGTAGTTATGACCTCTTAAGTAATGAATATTTCAACACAAATAGTGCAGCAACACTTGTAGACACACAGTGTCATAATACTCAGGCATATATTCTTTGTCCTCTGTGATAATTGACAAATATTACGACAGCTTTCTGAGTCACTTAGTTGTGCAAACTTTTTTTGTTTTGTTTTGTTTTGGTATTATGTATGTCAATAGTCTACCGACCCCATGTGGCCAAGGTGCACCCACCAGAAGGAGCACAATGTCAATGGGCATTGAATCATGAAATCAAGATCCACAAATTCTTTGTATTCTTTGTAATTATTTTATTACTGTATGTTTTTATAAAGTGGAATGCTGTTAAGGGCTATTGTTTTATATTACAAATCACGTAACAAAAAAGTTTGGTGTTTTTTGGGGCGATGGAACAGATTAATGCTTTTCTGTTCATGTCAATGAGGAAAGATGATTTGCGAGTGTTTTGACTTATGAGCGTGGTGATGGAGCAAATTAAAATTGGAAGTCAAGCACCACTATACCGTCATTCAAGTTGAAGAAATAAAGCACTCTTTAATTCAACGAAAATGATTTCAGAATTTAATTCACAATTCAATATTTTGATCAAAGCACCGTTTGGTGGCACCCTGCCCCATCCATCCATTTTCAAACAGGGTTGTCCTCATTTGAGTCGCGGGTGAGCTGGAGACTATCCCAGCTGACTTCGGGGCGAGAGGTGTGGTATATCCTGGGCTGGTTGCCAACTAATTGCAGGGCACATGTAGACAAACAACCATTCATATTCACACCTATGGACAATTTTGAGTCTTTAATAAACCTAACATGCATTTTTTTGGATTGTGTGAGGAAACGGGTGGACAGTGAGAACATGCAAACTCTAGGAGATATGAACTCGGACTGTGAGGCAGATGTGCTATGCCCCTCTTCCTCCAAATGCAAAAATCATCAGCTTTTTTTTTGTTGTTGTCAGAATTCACTTTCCACTTCCCATGTTGACAGGAAATGAGCGTCCCTGAGGTGGTGGCTGCGCCTGGCAGCATAGAGCACACGTTGGAGGAGAGACTCACTATGTACAAGATGGCGCTACACAACGCCAAGACGGCGGGCGAGGGCGCCAAAGCCCGGCGGCTCGAGCGCGGGCTGAAGGTGACTGAGTCTAACATTCAACCAGTCTAATCTTCTGATATATTCCCGCTGGTAGGTTGTGGCAGAAATGGCTCACATTTTCCTGCCATTATAGACACTAGAGACCATGCTGGCCACAGTGAAGAAAGGGCGCCAAGTGAGCGAGGAGGAGATTCCTCCGCCGGTCGCCACGGGAGCCCCGATTGCCGCACTGAGTGCCGCACCAACCATCCCGTCGCCTGCTGAGATCATCACGCCCAACGGCGAGGAGAAAGAACAGCACTCGTCCGCCTCCACGCCAACACTCGCTGTTGAACCGTCACAGGAACGAACGGATCCTTCACCAGAGCAGGCCCACCCTTCAAAGGAGCAGGCGGACCCCTCACCAACCACAAATTCAGATGGTCAGTATTATGTGGATTCAAATAAACAAAGCAGCAAACCTGTGGGCAAGAGCATCATTTCCACACAAAGTACGAGGAACTATAAGTTCTCAGTACTTCTCAGAACTAATTAGTTGTCCAGTAAGATGTGTTCAGAGCTGCAACCCAAACCCAAAGGCTAGCGGACTTCTCGAAAGTAAAGTTAGTAAGAAAGGTCCAAACCGGGCTTTGGGAAACCAGGAGATGCTTCAAAAATCAAACCTATCACATGAGACATCGGCCAATCACAAGACTTCAACTCCGTGTGCATGTAACTCCACCAGCAAGTACATTTTTTGGGTGTCACCACCACAGAAGGATACCAATGATGGCAAAAGGGAAAATTGTGATGTGTAACCTTAGAACGGGAAATGTAACTGACTTAAATCTAGTCACGACTCGCATCAAAATGACCTCACCAAAGTGACACCTGCTTTTCATTACCGTTGCAGCGAACGAGCGCGTGGCTGGGCTGTTGCTGCAAAGGCAAAGAGAATACAAAATGGCTGCCCTGACAGCAAAAAAAGCGGGAGAGGCGGAGCAAGCCATGGTCTACTTCAGGACCAGCAAGGTGAGTGCAAGCAAGTTGCATGCGCAGTTGAATGAAGCCAATGAGCTTGTCGCACAGTTGTTGTCGTCTTCGTCGTTACCTCCACCAAGACGTAGTTTGGATCATCGTGAAAAATGCTAATGGCGAAAAAATATTTGTGACAAACCAAATCGAGTCACGCCTCAAATGTCTTGGATTGGGTTTTCCACATCTGTTGTTTTGTCCATTTTACTGCACATGATGACACAATTACGCCAAAATATGCTTTTCACTACTTATTAAACTCCCAAGTTAGCCTGAAATTACTTATTGACTAGACTTTACACCGATTTTATCTGGCTGATCGGTATCGGCCGACATTGAGCATTTTGTGCGGCTCGCCTGATCGGCTTTAATGTCATTGATCGGCTCCGCAAAAGACATTTACTCCGCGTCGCCGCGTGCACAGTATATTCGAATCCAAAAGCTAGTTTATGTTTAGCCTTGTCATGTGTCTTTTGACGTAGTACTGTAAATAGCTGACGCCCAAAGAAGTTATTTAAAAAACAAAAAATGTAATTTGTTGTCTGTCGGTGTGGAACAGACAACACATGAGACAGAAAACACGTAATGCCCGGATCAGACTACAAAACAAATTTGCTCTTTCACTGTCAGACTACTGCAATAAAATCTTGTATTCCGATACCACCGCATCCCATTTTTGACGATCATTGGGCTTTATCTTGTCAACTCAAAGGCGACCGGATACACTCGTTACCATGGCGACGACAACAAGAGTGCAACGTGCCGACGGGATTATAAGGACAAAATGGGGAAATACGTGTGTTGGTGGTCACCAGTGTTCAGGACAGGAGAGGACGTTCGTTTAAGGCTTGCTTGATGCATGATCACATACTTTTAATACGATACAGCTCGCAAGCAGGCAACAAAATGTTATGTAGCCTAGCAAGCGAGTGGTAGCATGAACGGATGTACGTAAACATGCTGCCGTTCTGTAAAATCATGCTCTAAGGTTTCGGTGTGGGTGAAGTAATTTAATTTAAAATAAAGTAATTTAATTACAGTAAGTTAATTTGCATGTTCTCCCTGTGCCTGCGTGGGTTTTCTCCGGGCACTCCGGTTTCCTCCCACGTCCCAAAAACATGCATGCTAGATTAATTGACGACTCTAAATTGCCCACAGGTGTAAATGTGAGTGTGAATGGTTGTTTGTTTGTATGTGACCTGCGATTGGCTGGCAACCAGTTCAGGGTGTACCCCGCCTCCTACCCGATGTTAGCTGGGATGGACTCCAGCACGCTCCAACCTTTATGGAGCCAAGGAAGATATTTTACAATTGAAAAATCTCATGGCATACCAAGAAACAAAAATGTCACAAAAAGTGGATACATTAATTACTGTATTTACTTCCTGCCATCTAATAAAACACCATTCATTTGTTCTGTCTGTGTGTCTTGGGGGAGGGCTTTTTAACGTCTGTCATTATTTTGTCCATATCACCTAATATGATGACGCAATTGTCAAGAATGTGCTTTTCAATTAAAATTAAGATGAAAACACTTCTAATGCTTTTTTTTTTTTTTTTTTTTTTTTTTTGGTGGCACCACTTCTCAATAATTTCTCAGCAGTTTAACACTTCCAAGATAACCAACAAATATCAAAATAAAGTTCTTGACAAGGGCTTTCCACATATGTCCTTATTTTGTCGATATTATCACTTATGGCTTAAAGACATCCTTTTTATACCCGTTTTGATGCAGAAGTTCGATTCCGTCATCGAGGCCTTGAAACAAGGACAAGCTGTCGACCTGAGCGGCCTTCCTCCATCACCAGGTTGGTTAAATCAGCGTTAATATATTTAATACCAATTATATTTTAAAAACTTCAATTTTTTCCTGCCTTCTTGTGTCAGAATGTTCAGGTGGAAGCGCAACATCGGTCAAGCAAAATGCCCATGTTTCCCAACCGGCCGCAGAATCTCCAGGTACTGTAATAACACATTAGTAATACAATGTGAATCCCAAATGTTCGAACTGACTGTAGTCGTCCCGCCCGTCAGCCCCGCCGGCTCCTAGGGACGCGCTGGAGGCCCTGGAGCAGAGACGAGCCAAGTATGCCGAGGCATCGGCTCAGGCCAAAGCCGGCGGAGACGAGCGCAAGGCCCGCATGCACGACCGCATCGCCAAGGTGCAAATTACAAACGCACTTCTTATGCGTCTCAACATCTGTTTACACACTCTAACCGAAACCTTTCTCTTCCACCAGCAATACCAGAGCGCCATCCGATCTCACAAAGCGGGAAAAACAGTCAACTTTGACGAGCTCCCCGTTCCGCCAGGTGCCATTCTCGAGTGGTGCCTCGGGAATGTCGTCCCGCAACATTTAAGAACTAGAAGGGATTTTTTTTGTTTTTGTTTTTTGAACAGGCTTTCCTCCCATCCCGGGCCAGAAGGTGACGACGGTCGAGCAAGGATTGGTTGCTGCGCTGGAGGCCGCCTCCAAGCTCTCCGCCACTGATGATGATGCTGCGAGTGCAGATGAAGAAGAAGAAGAGGAGAAGGAAGTGGAGGTGGGCTTTTTTATTCAAGTCTTTTTCACTCAGAGGTCCTAACAAAAAAAAAAATTCTTGTCCACTTGTGAATTTTAAGAACTCAGCAAAGTGGGATTTTAATGCACGATTATTCATTGATTTCAAAACTTTGTGTTTATTCAACTACCGAAACTGAAGTTTAAATATTAACTTAAAAGAACAACCAGAAAATAAACGAGTAACAAGTCAAATCATAATATATTAAAATAAGTGCAATAAAAAACATTGAATCAAAATAAAATACCTGCTGTGTGTGCCTCTTAGGGGCAGTGTGTTGAGTTGCATGCATGGACACACTTATAGTAAGATAAAAAGAGTAGAAGAAGAACATTGTACTAGAACTTTATTAATTTATCTAGTTTTTCACAGATTAGGAAGAACATACGCCTGTGAGTATTGTTATATTGCCTGTGTGAATGTGTTACAACAGCGTTTGTGTGTGCATATTTATTATTTAAAGGTAAATCCCTCCCGTGATATAATGCCAAATTTAGCTTGCCAGTTGGTACGTTTTTTCATTGAGTGCTAGCATTAAAATGTCGTTTTTTTTTTAAATATACTGTCCTCTATTTAAATATACAATGTGTGTAATTATTTTTGTTGTGTGTAGTTTGACCATAAACTCAAACTGGGGTCTGAATAAATAGCCTAAAGCACACTTTGGGAGGGCAGAATAACACTGATACGTTCAGGTGCTTTTACGAAGCAGGAACTTGGAGACATGCACCACACCAATTGGCACATTAATCGTACATCTTCGATTATGTTTTTATGATCATGAGAAGCCAAAATCAAAATCACGATTACATTTGAATTAATCTCTCAGCCCTTTGACATGGCATCGCTGACGCGTAAAATAGTTGTCGGACAGTGACAATGGCTTTCAACACACCAGGGTGGGATAAGTGAGTGTCAGGTGTTAAATGTCACACCTCTTTCCCAGCATTACGGAATACTGTTAATAAAGGCGACGTCCTGTCTCTGATACTATATCTGAAAGCAGAATATTGCCGACTTTGTACCATGTGGATGCCATTTTTACAGAACAACATGAAAGAAAAAAGGCACGGAAATGTCAGGACCTGGTTGGCAAATGTGCAAGGGTATTATTCACTGTCAACTATTTCATTCGTCACACCGCCCGCTGGTGTCAATTATCTGATTGTGGGATGCTGTGTCACTGTGTGAAAGTGCACACAGTTGTGGAAATTCACTGGGTTCTGTATAAAAGGCAAAGACGGAAAATGCATTACCTTCGATGGTGGCTCTGACGCCGCAATTTTGCAGTGTCTCTGTGTGAAAGAGGCAAACGCCTGCCGTATGTTTTCTAGCCAAAGAAGAGTACACTGAGTGTCCCGTCTCCATCTCGAGGTCGGAGAAGATCTCCATCTGCTTCGCCGGAGAGATCATCTGCCCGAGATCTCTCACCTGCAGGTCAGTCGCACCAAGTGCAGTCACAGCGTCCTTTCTGCTGGTTAAACTTCTACTACTACTACAACTATTACTTCTTCTTGAAATCTTCGTCCTTTTCTTCTAGTTCTAGAACTTCTTCGTTTACTTCTGGTTCTACTTCGACTTGTACTTCTGATGCTTCTACTTCTTGTAATTCTACTCTTACTACGTCTACTTCTTCATCTACGTTTACTTCAACTTCTTCGTCGTCTTCTACTTCGTCTACCTCTCCTTCTTCAGAATCAGAATCATCTTTATTTGCCAAGTATGTCCAAAGGACACAAGGAATTTGTCTCAAGTAGTTGGAGGCGCTCTAGTATGACAACAGACAGTCAATTGACAGAGAACACTTTTGAGACATAAAGACATGGACAAAAACAGTCACTGAGCAATAAAGGGTTGCTAGTTATCTGGTAATGCCGGAACAATTTATTTATTTATTTAAAAAAAAAATTTTTTTTTTTTTTTTACAATTGTGCAAAAGGATGCAGAGTCCTCTAGCACTTAGAGCAGTTTGAATGACTAATATTGCAATAGTCCGGTGCAATGACCATTGTGCAAAGGCGCCAAGACTTCAAGGAATGTATGCAGTTTAAAGTGACTATTAGTGCGATAATCTGGGACAATGTTGATTTTGCAAATGTTGCAGATACTCCTCAGTCTGTGTGCAAGTGGTGCAGATGCTACTCTAGCATGAGTGGCCAGCATTGGTCAACAACAGCTATGCAAATAGTGCAGCGTGGCGAAACTACTACAGTGAGTGCACGAGTAGTATATAATTGGCCCGACAGAAATGTGACAACAAACTCAAGACAAAAAAAAATAAATTGGCATCATGTTGCAATGGAATTGTAGGTTAGGTGTTTAATAAGTTGATTGCAAGAGGGAAGAAGCTGTTGGAATCTCTGCTAGTTCTAGTTTGCATTTATCGGTAGCGCCTACCTGAGGGAAGGAACTGGAAGAGGTGGTGACTGGGATGTGGAGGGTCCGAGAGGATTTTGCACGCTCTTAGTCCTGGCAGCGTGGAAGTCCTCAAAGGTGGGTAGGGGTGTACTGACAATCTTTTCAGAAGTTTTGATTGTCTGTTGCAGTCGGAGTTTGTCCTTTTTTGTAGCAGCACCAAACCAGACTGTGATGGAAGAACACAGGACTGATTCGATGACCGCTGTGTAGAACTGCCTCAGCAGCTCTTGTGGCAGGCTGTGCTTTCTCAGAAGCCGCAGGAAGTACATCCTCTGCTGTGCCTTTTTGAGGACGGAGTTGATGTTGATCGCCCACTTCAGGTCCTGAGAGACTGTAATTCCCAGGAACTTGAAGGTCTCGACGGTTGACACAGGGCAGCTGGACAGCGTGAGGGGCAGCTGTGGCGAAGGATGCCTCCTGAAGTCCACGATCATCTCTACAGTCTTGAGCATGTTCAGCTCCAGGTTGTGTCGGCCGCATCACAGCTCCGGCCGCTCCGCTTCCTGTCGATATGCAGACTCGTCACCGTCCTTGATGAGGCCGATGACAGTGGTGGCATCTGCAAACTTCAGGAGTTTGACAGCCGGGTGCGGTGAGGTGCAGTCGTTCGTGTAGAGAGAGAAGAGCAGCGGAGAGAGGACACAACCTTGGGGCGCCCCAGTGCTGATGCTGCGTGTGGATGAGGTGGTCTCTCCCAGCCTCACCTGCTGTGTCCTGCCCGCCAGGAAGCTGTAAATCCACTGGCAGATGGCAGATGAGACGCTGAACTGGAGAAGCTTGGATGAAAGGAGTTCAGGGATGATGGTGTTGAACGCTGAGCTGAAGTCCACAAACAGGATCCTCGCGTAGGTCCCTGCACTGTCGAGATGTTCTAGGATGAAGTGCAGTCCCATGTTGACTGCATCATCCGCAGACCTGTTTGCTCGGTAGGCAAACTGCAGGGGGTCCAGCAACCACTTCTACTACTTCTACTTGTAATCCCTCATCTCCTACTTATACTTCTTTGACTACTTGTACTTCTTCGACTACTTCTTGTACTACTTCTACTTAAATTATATTTACTTTTCTTCGACTACTTTTACTTCTCCAACTTCTTCGTCTAGTACTTCTGCTTCTACTTGTATTTCTACTTTTTGTAATTCCACTTCTACGTCAAATTATGCATAACTTTTACACTACTATTGTAGGTCTACTTTTATTTGTACATGTACTTTTACTTCTACTTTTTCATGTACTTCTACTACATGTACTTCTATTTTTCAACCGCTACTTTCTTGACTAGTACTACTTCGTCTTCTTCTAGTACTTCTACTTCTTCATCTACTCTTCATCTAATTCTACTGATTCTTCTGTTTTTACTTCTACTTCATATTCTTCTACTACTTCTACTGTACTGTTTATTCATGTAGGCTACTTCTTTGTCTACTTCTACTGATTATTGTGTTTTTACTTCTGCTTCTTCTACTATTTATTCATATAGGCTACTTCAACTTTTTCGTCTGCTTCTACTTCTACTACTTTTTATTCTTCTTGGTTCTCCAGCGGCGCAGCAGCTGGCGTTCCTGGAGGGTCGACGCAAGCAGTACATGAAGGCGGCGCTGCATGCCAAGCAGAAGAACGACATGGACCAGGCCAAGAGCTTCCTTCGCACCGCCAAGGGTCTGGAAGCCATGACTGAGGCAGCACGCAGCGGCAAAGCCGTGGACATCAGCACGGTGAGAAGCTACTAATAGCGCCTGTATCGACTTGAGTTAAAAATGACTGAACAAGAATATGGCTGACAGGTGCCGTCGCCCCCCGGTGACGAGGACGACGATTTTGTCCTGGTGCACCACAGCGACGTCGGGCTCTCAGAGAAGGCTGAGCAACTCTACGCGCAGCTGGCCAAGATCCTCAAAGAGCAGCGCGAGGTAGCGCTTCGCTATGAACCGTCCCTTCACTTGCTCTGTTTGGCACCATTTTGTACCGCTTTTATGTCTCCTGTTAGAAATGTTTGACGTACTCCAAGCAGTTCACCCATCTGGGGAACGTCACAGAGACCACCAAGTAAGGAGTAACAATTAGGACACTCTTCTCTACTGGATAAACATGTTTTTTTTTTTTTTTGTCTGCATCAGGTTTGAGAAGATGGCAGAGTCGTGTAAAAAGAGTATTGAGGTCCTAAAGGCATCTCAAGCCAAGGGGCTGGCTCCCCCCAAACATCACTTTGAGGACAGAACCTTCCACACAGTCAGGTGGGCAAACATTCCACTGATCCATATTAATAGCTGCTACCTCTTGAGAGCTGTTACATATCGTTAGCTTCCACATATCAGTGTCTTCTAAGTATTGATGGTAACTGTCAGCTACATCTTAAAAGCTGCTCCACCTTGATAGCCGCCAGAGCTTCATGCTGCTACGTTTTTGTAAATGTTATGTGTCGGTAGCTGCTACATATTGATAGGCAGACATATGCCATGTTTCAATTCTCATAGGATGTTCCCAGATCTCAGCAGCACAGAGATGGTGGTGGTTATCGTGAAAGGAATGAATCTCCCTGCTCCCAGTGGTACACATACACAATAAATAAATGAATAACTAAAATATATGTACACACACACATACAAATAGGTTGTTGAAGAAAGCGTGTGACACGTCTCTCTGCAGGCATCCAAACAAACGACCTTGACGCTTATGTAAAGTTTGACTTCCCCTACCCCAGCACGGTGAGCGAGCCAGGTCAGATATTCATCATTTCCTCCTTGGACTTTTCTCATCTGTTTGCCGTTTATGCTTCCAGGAGCAGCCGCAGAGACACAAAACAAACGTCATCAAGAACACAAACTGTCCAGGTGAGACTCTTCGTATGTGTTCACTCCCTAAAAACTAAATTACCCACACCTGCAACCTCATTGTCTTGGACTAGAGTACAACCAGAGCTTCAGCCTGTCAATCAACCGCAACCACCGCGGCTTCAGGAGAGTGGTGGCGTCCAAAGGGCTCAAGCTGGAGCTGTTGCACAAGGGGTGAGTCTTGTGCAGCAGCTAGAAAGTTAGCCAGAGATGCTAATGCAGCAGTCTGCATATTCACTCAAAGCGATGGACTGGAATGTGTGTGTGTCGCTTTTTCACAGAAACTTGGTTAATACCAGCTCTGGATAGGAGTCCTATTAAGGGAACAGACACAAAAACAGGTTGTAGAAACCTGCCAACATTAAAGCAGTAACGGCACAAACATATGAACATCGAAGTGCTTTGTTCACAAAACGTTTGCCAGTAATGGCTTGGGATTCTATTTCTATGAAGGGAACAGGAACAAAACACGGGAAGTAGAAACCAACCAAAGTAAAAGCATAAATCATTGGAGCCAAATGTATGACACCAGTCACATAACATCCAATTCAAAGTCCTTTTGTTCCAAAAAAGCTAGTCACTACTGACTCTTCAAGGTAACAAGAACAAAAACAGAAAGAAGCCTAGAAAAGCACAAATCATTGGTGTCACAAACAATCCAAATCAAAACCATTTGTTGAGAAAAGTAGGAGTCCTATCAAGAGAAGAGGAACAAAAACAGGAAGTAGAAGCCTATGAAAACAAAGGCTGTAACAATTGAAACTAATGGAGTCAAAATGCACACATTGATCACGGAAGATCAGAAACAAAGCCTTTTTTGTTCTCCAAAGTTTCTCAATACCATCTCCAGATGAGACCTATCAAAAGGACTGGCACCCAAACACAAAATGAAATTCCACCAAAAGAAAAGCACCACCAGCTGATGTAACAATGACCTTTGACGCTACGCTCGTTCCACTAACATTTCCTGTGCGTGTGTGATGCAAAGTGGCTTCCTGCGGAGCGACAAGCCTATCGGGATGGCGCACGTGAAGCTGGAGCAGCTGGAGTCCCACAGTGAAATCAGGGAGATCGTCGAGGTAAAGCCGTGACCTGTCATGACGACTTTGTGTTTAAAGGGACATATTGTAGAAAAGTCACTTTTAATGGCTTGTAGCTTGTATACAAATAGTTGGATCTCTGGATGGCCTGCCCATTCATCAAGTGTGAAATTGAACAACCAAGGAAATCTTGACAAGGGACAAATGTAATTCGGTGGCTTGGTGATGAAATGCTGCATCCACCAATGGATCCTTGGGGTATTTGACAAAAGCATTCCACAGACATGTTATTACGTTGCCTGGGAACTGTTGTAAATTCCATCCATCCATTTTCTGAGCCGCTTCTCCTCACTAGGGTCGCGGGCGTGCTAGAGCCTATCCCAGCTGTCATCGGGCAGGAGGCGGGGTACACCCTGAACTGGTTGCCAGCCAATCGCAGGGCACATAGAAACAAACAACCATTCGCACTCACAGTCATGCCTACGGGCAATTTAGAGTCTCCAATTAATGCATGTTTTTGGGATGTGGGAGGAAACCGGAGTGCCCGGAGAAAACCCACGCAGGCACGGGGAGAACATGCAAACTCCACACAGGCGGGGCGGGGGATTGAACCCGGGTCCTCAAAACTGTGAGGCTGACGCTCTAACCAGTCGTCCACCGTGCCGCCCTGTTGTAAATTGTGTGGAATAAATGTGTAATATTTATTTTTTAATTTAAATAGTCACTTCCCTCTCAGGTGATGGATGGCCGCAAGCCCACTGGCGGTCGCGTGGAAGTCCGCGTCCGCCTCCGCGAGCCTCTAGGCGGGCAGGACATGCAGGCGAGCACAGAGCGCTGGCTGGTGGTGGAGCGGTCGCAGGTACGTGCCCTCGACACTGCCACTTGTTTCCTTCAACACTGCTTCTCATCGTCTGATATTTTCTCTCCAAGCTTCTTATCTAGACATTCAAGACCTAAAGGACTCCAGCAAGTCTGCCATGATGCTACGCTACTTAGCTTCACCACGCTATGTGGATGTGCAGGTAGAAGGCGAGCGACCAAGCACACTCAGGAGGTGTCTCCCCCCCTGTCCTCTCAGACAAAAAAAAAAAAAAAAAAAAGTTTCCACATTGGCAAGACACCCAGCTACTTGGCCAGGTCAGTCATAAGGCGTTTGACAGCAACATCTGCTGGTCGAGCGTGTGACCTCATCTCACATTAAAGACTATAAGCTCAAGTGGCGTCTATGCAGTAATATACCAAAGTAATCCACGTTGCTGTAAAAAAATAAATAAAATAATTCCAAGCTATTTATAGACAAGTCTCAGAATAATATATTAGCACTCATCTTATTTTTCCGCACACAAACAATCGTAGTGAAACTAAACCCTGCAGAAAGCTGACAGTGGAACCTCGCAAGTCTAATAGTTCAAATCGTCGTCATGCGTGACGTCGGCAAATATTGTGAGGTTTGAGTTCAGTGTGCATCAGTTTTGTTTTTTTGTTGTTGTTTTTGGTGATGTCACCACAGAAGGGGACAAGTGGGGGGG
This sequence comes from Phycodurus eques, assembly GCF_024500275.1. Taxonomy (NCBI): domain Eukaryota; kingdom Metazoa; phylum Chordata; class Actinopteri; order Syngnathiformes; family Syngnathidae; genus Phycodurus; species Phycodurus eques. The sequence goes on from NC_084537.1 coordinate 17,140,688, forward strand.
AAAAAAAAAAAAAGTGCGGAAATAACCATCAAACAGGAAACATTTTGACTTTTCAGATTAAAAGAAATGTAAACCCTTCAAATAAACTGATTTTATTACAGTGGAACTTTCTTAAAGTGGTACAATTTAAAATGATTAAATTTAACATAATTTGCATGTAGCTGAGATTGTAGTGGCAGGGAAGCTGGTGAGCCCACACAGGATGCACTTGTAAACTTTATTTAAAATATATTTTGACTAAATTAGTAAAAAAAAAATAATAATGTGAAGCTGTGCATTGTCTCTTTGATTTGATGCTGTTTTTTGTGTAGAATTCATTTTTTTTTTGGGGGTGGGGGGGGGTGAATTTAATCCATTATGGATTGTTGTTAGCCATTTACATAGCATAGTTGCCTAAGTCATTTTGAATGTTTTTTGGAAACAAGAAAAAAAAACACAACAAATTCAACAAACAAGTCCAATTATGGAGTACCGTGACTGGGAGTCTACGCAGACGAGAAAAAACACAATTTTAGCAAAGCACGTTGGCGTTTTTTTAATTGATATTGTGGCAGTAAGTAAAAAATTACTTGGGCAATTACGCTATTAGGCTAAAGCTAACCATATGGCTTTAACTTCTATTATGCAATATGAGAACCACGGTTAATGACATATTTCAAACAATTTTACAAGGAGATGCTAACAGAAATAGCATGTGGCTAATGATATATACTGTTGCACATCAGTCAGGCTAGGTGTCATAAAGTGGTTTTACTTTATAGTGGCAACTTCTTTTCACACTTGTGTGATGGTTGAGCCCAAAAGGATTCCCTTGAGGAGGTCCCACTGTAGGACAGACATCCGTGTCGTTGACGCCTGAAAGCGCACAAAAGAAATCTCTAACTCATTAGCGCTAATTTATACCCATGATTTAGAACAATAACAAAAATAGGTGGTGTGAAATTTGTATTGCGGCTGTGAGGCGCTAACGACACACGCCATTATATTAACCTTAGTGCAAAAAGAAGCCATATTATTTTGTCAAATAAAGCCTGTGAAGTGACAGCTGTGTCATTCAAATGCTCGCATGAACATGGAAACTATCATAAGTCGTCATTGTATAATAAAGCGTGTTCGTTTGTTTACAGATGTTAATTTTCATTTACATTTAATCGTGAACCATCTTTAAAAAGAAATACAATAAAACTAGATTTTTCTCTGTTCCTTCTGTCTGTTCTTTTGTCATGTCCTTATTGATTTTGCCGTTTGACTTAATTTGAGGAAAAACAAGTGACAAATGCAGAACCAGCGAGTCACTTTAGTTTTATGATACAGTGCTTATCTTCTTATCATGATACAATGCTTAAAATGCTTCTTTTCTATAAAAACAGCAGGAACTGGAACTTATTGCAACATAACAAACGATCAAGCTGCTCGGTACAGTATGATCAATACATTTACTAAGTAGGTAATTAAAAACAAATTGATTTTGGCAAGCAAATAGTAATGTAAAGAGCCTGTGTCTGATAGCATTGTGGCTAACGATTAATCATGTAAGCACGCCAAGCTAAAGGACGATAAGTGGCAGGGTGCATGTGAGTCAGTTTGTGCTTTTCTCACTGTACTTGTATTTTGTGAGTTTCCTACTTCCTGTTGTTGGACTTATTCGGAGCCACTATTGACCAACTGTTTGTGAACAAAGCACATTTGGATAACCTGTGACTGGTATCATGCATTTCAGTCAGTTTGTGGTGTTACTGTTTATATTTTGGTAGTTTTCTCCCTTGATTGACGCTCATCAGAGGCCGGTATTAACCAACTTTTTGTGAACAAAGCAGTTTTGATTTTGATCTTCTGTGACTAGCATGGTGCATTGGAGTACATTTGTGTTTGCTGTTACTGCTTGTTCTTTGGTAGTTTTCTATTTACTGTATTTGTTCCCTTGATAGGACTCTCAGTTGTAGCCGGTGTCAATTAAGTTTTTGTAAACGGGGTACTTTATGTATTTTGTGTACAATTTTGAGGGGGGAAAAAAACGAAAGTAATCAACTACAAGTCACTGTGGTTGCTACTGAGGAGCTTGGGGTAGGACGAGCCGATGGAGCGTCCGTGTCTGTAGACCACCAGTTCCAGCACATACTCGTCCACCTTCACCTCCAGCGTGGTGCTCTTGTCACCGGACATCAGGAAGACGATGGTGAACAGCGCCACCTCCAACTCGGGGCTGACCCCCACGAAGGACCCGCCCACGGGTTTGACCAGGCCCTTCCAGCTGAACTGCAGGTTGAGCACGTGGTCATCCTCGTCGGGCTGCGGAAAAAGAACGAGCAAGACGACTTCACGTCAGTCAACGGAAGCGCCCGGTCGCTACGGCGTTGATGCGGTTGTCTTACGGTGTCTTTGTTGTCCCTAGCTTTGTAGCCTTTGTAGTCGATGTGGCCGTGCTTCTCCTGTAGGTAGAACTGTACCCAGTTGTGAAGGCCCGTAATCTCCTGGCCCTGCTTAGTCTCGCCCACGAACACGTGCTCAAACCCGCACGAGTCCTCCCTGCACGGAACCACACCGCACCTCGTTCGCGCTCAATTAAGCCAGCAGCAAATGATCACAAGATAACAGAAGAAGAGTGGCTATCCTAAATTGCTTTTTGTTCTTTTGATCGGACGCTAAACTGGAGATGGTACCGACTACCTTTTTGTGAACAAAGGACTAGGATTTGGGTCTCCTGTGATTGGTGCCGTGCATTTCAGTCATTGCGTTTCTTTTTACTCATTTTATTTAGGGAGGTTTATAGCCTGTCGATAGAATTTTCAGCTGCAGATAGTATTGACTAACGTTTTGTGAACCACTGACACTTGATTTAAATCTTCTGCAGCTAGTGTGACACTCATGAGTACAACTGCAGTTACTGTACCACTTTTAATTTGAATGGTTCTTACTTACTATTTGTTTTTTTTTTGTTTTTTTTTATTAGGTCCCCTTAGCCAGAATGGTATTGACCAGCTTTTTGTCGACAATGGACTTTGATTTGCCTTTTAGTGACTGGTGTGGTGCATTTGATTTGAGCTTTTAAGCTTTTGGTGAACCATAGAGTATGATTTTGATCTTCTGTGACTGGTGACATGCGTTTAAAGCCTTCTGTTTGTGTCGTCACTAATTCCATTTTGCCAGGCTTCCACTTCCCGTTTGACTCCCTCTCATCCAAACTTGACAAACTTTTTGCGAACAAAGAACTTTGACTTGGATCTTCTGCAGTTGGTGTGGTACATTTGAGTTCATCTGTGGTTACTACTTTTATTGTCCAGGTTTCTACATACTGTATTTTGTTCATTTGATTGGACTCTATTTGGATCTTTTTTTTACTGGCATGGTGCTTTTGATTTTATCGGCATTTACTGAACATTTATTTTGACGGGTTTCTACTTCCTGTTGTTTTGTTCCCTTAATTGCTTTCTCATTTGGTACATCGAGCAACGATCTTCTGTAACTGGTGACCTGCATTTGAAGCCATCTGTTTGTGTTGATACAAATTTTATTTTGGCAAGCTTTTACTTCCCTTTTTTTTTTTTTTCGTACTTTGATGCGAGTCATCTGTAGCCGGTATGGACGCTTATTTGTGAACAAAGGACTAGTAATTTAACGCGCTAGGTGACAGTATCGCTCTGCATTTGAGTCCATCTGTTTGTGCTGATACCTGTTTTATTTGTGTAGGTTTTCTCCTTTTTGTTTGTAGGACTCTCGTCTGGACTCATTGGGGTTTATCTGTTAGAATGAGTGAATATGTAGACTGCTATGCAAGCCTAGACTGCGGGTAACTTATTTTTACGCTTGTATGACAGTTAAGAATGTTAGCACGTGAGTTAATTACATTACTCCCTGATGGTGCTGGGACAAAAACTCACCCTCCGCTCCTGTCACGGTGGTACAGACGGAACCAGATGTCGTAGAGTTGCTTTTTGAAGCTCGCCACGTCCGTCGACGACTGCCTCTTCTTGACCAGATACTGGTGAGCGCGCTGTCAGCGCAAAACAACAACACATGCTTACTTCCCTCTCTCTCAGCGCTCTTGTTGTCATATCGTCACCGCTCCACCTTCCCACCTTCATGACGTCCGTCTCAAGGATGGCGTCCAGGAACTTGCAGTTCTCCTGAAGCTCCTCGTGGGTCACCGATTCTGACACGCCCGTCGACATCTCGTAGTTGTCCAGCAAATTGATGAAGTCTGCCGTTCACACAGATCAGGATATTAAACTTTAGCTGCCCAGCGACACAATTGAAGCTCAATTATACACAAGAATGATAATATATGCTCTTCTAATATAAATACAATTTAAATACATTACACTTATGTCTTCCAGCAGTATCTCTTTAATACCATTAGGTGTTCAGGTCTTCCTGTTCCCTCGACCTGATCAGGTGATTTTAACGGGTGAGTAGTTTGACTTTATTCTAGGTTTCGACTGCCTTTTTTTGTTTCCTTGATAGAACTCTCTTCTGGCCAGTGTTGACCAGCATTTTGTCAACATAGGAACTTTTCATTTGGATCTCCTGTGACTGTTGTCGTGCATTTAAGTTTGTTTGTGCTCTTACTGCATATATTTTGTTTGTTTCTTGTTTGTCTTACTTCCTGTTTTTGTTCCCGTTCCCTCGATAGGACTATCAGTCGGGCTGGTATTGGGCAACTTTTGGTGAACAAAGTATTTTGATTTGACTCTTCTGCGACTGGTGCGGTGTGCTTGAATCCATCTGCTGTTACTTTTATTTTGGTAGGTTTCTATTTGGTGTTGTTTTAGCCAGAGCTGGTATTGATGAAGTTTTTGAAACCCAAGGACTGATTTTGATCTGTTGTTGGCATCTTGCATTTGAGTCTATTTGTTTGCGCTGTCACTGGTTTTATTTTGGTAGGTTTTGACTTCCTGTTTTTGTGCACGTTCCCTCAATAGGTCCCCCAGCAGCACTGGTATTGACCAACATTTTGAGAACAAAGACTTTGATTTGGATCTTCTGCAAACCGTGTTGCGCATTTGAGTACATTTGTGTAACTAATTTGATTTGGTCAGCTTTCTACTTCCTTTTGGATTTCGTTCCCTCGATGGGAATGCGCATTTGAGTTAATCTGTTTGTGCTGTTACTAATTTTATTTTGCTAGGTTTGTATACTACCTGTTTTTAGTTCCAATGATGGGACTCTCATCCGAACAACTTTTTAGACAAAGGCCAACCTATTAAACACCACTAGGTGACAGCATTGCTATGAAAAGACCTCCCTGTTCTCTCTCCATAGTCAAGCGTCTCAAACGATTGAGTAGCTTTACTTTATTTTATTTTCATTTTGCAGTGGTTAGCTTGTTTTACACGTATGAGTGTTAAAGTATGCCTAATAACATTGCCTGTACATTTAAGAATTGTTTTGAGAAAAAAAAGACCTACGTGCGTATGTCTCTATGTTCTTCAGTTTGTCCTCATTGACGTACTTGAAGAGCGGTGCCCTGGCCCGGTCCCTGGCATAGTTGCTGCCCTGAGCCACGTAGCCGGCTCGCCCCTGACAATGACAACCACAGAACAGGACACGGAACTTACTGCAACATATAGGAAAGGGCTGAGCTGCAATTGCCTACACATGAAAGAAGTAATGTTACCAAGCAGACACACACTATTGTGAATAAACTTCTTATGCACTACACAAGATTTATTTATGTCTTGTTGTTGACAGGTGATAAATTTAGGGTGTACTCACCTGAGGGGCAATGACGTAATCAGTGCCCGGCTTGAGGCGGTTGACGTCCAGGCGCCACAGTTCATTTAGCACATCAGACAGCTCCTGACTGGCCACTTGACTGAAAAAATGAAAGTCGACTTTGTAACTAAATGTTGGCAGAATGAAAATTCTTCATTCACTTGGAATTATTATTATATATTTTGTTGTTTTCTGATAACTATTTTACTTTTGTAAAGTTACTTGGAAATAAATCTGACTTTCACGATATTAAAAAAAAATTATCTCGGAAAGGTATGACTATATGCATGAATTTTTTATTTTTTTTTAAGGGGGGTGCTACTCTTCTCTTTCATTACAACTTTTTCTAGTATCGTCTGACTTCATGTTTCTTTCTAAAAAAATAATGCAACTTTTCTCACAAATTATGACTATTCGCATGAAATGACATCTATCGTAAATATATGACTTTCCAACTTTTACATCTAATATTACAACTATTCTAAGAATTTAAACTGTTTTTAAAATAAGACTTCTTGTAATATTTACGACTTTATTCAACTGTTTTTGTAACATTACAACTTTTTCGTGTAATATTGTGACTATAATAAGTTTTTGTTTTTTTTAAAGTAAGACTTTTTAAGTAAGACCTTTCTGGTAATATTACAACTTTATTTGACTATTTCCTAACATTTCAACTTTTTCTTGTAATGCAAGACTTTCTTCACAAAATACAACTTTGTTAGTTTTTTTCTGGAGTAACTTTATTCGCATGAAATGGGTTGTATTAAGGGAAAAATTACTTTCTTGACATAACCTCTCTCATAAATATTACAACTTAGGCCACATGAAATAACAGGTTTAAAAAAATGTAAATATAGTTTTTCTCATCTTGCCACTTTATACATGTGAAATTGTTTTTTATCTTGAAAAAAATACATTTCCCCAAACATTCTATCTCATCAATATTTTTTTAATACAATTGTTTTCTCTGAGGGTTAATGTAGTTTCATTTGCAAAGTGTTCATTTGCGTGTTTATAACTGACGGATTACCCAACAAATCATCAAAATATAGTTTCCGTTTTTACATAATAGCCTCGTTCTTTTTTTGACGGGGGTGGATAAGTGTTGTATTGACTCTTGTTTTTTTGTCTCTTGTGTAACCACTAATCACCAGCAGACCTTCACACTGCAAACACACCAACTAACTCTTCCTAAATTCGATGCCATCCATTGCACAGCTGTGCACTTCTTTTTGCAAGAGGAAGTGCAAAAAAAAAAAAAAAAAGCATGAAACAAAACTTGTTCCACTGCGACCAGGAGCACGCCAGTTACTGAGCGTATCCTTGCAGCCCACAGGTTTGTTTACATGAAATAAGTTCATATTTAGACTCAATAAAGTTCCAAAACGACGTAAAAGTTAAAGACAGAAATGCTTTTTTTTTTAATGTGTAAGTCTCATTTTGCTTACCTTCTTGCCATGGTTGTGTTCGGAGGAGACAGGCCTGGCTCACATCCGTGTACTCAAGTGGTAAAACCGTTTTATGCGCAGTTAGTCGCGCTGCCAATCAAGTGACGTCATGTTGAGAAACAGCCAATGACAGGGACAAATTAACCGAGCGCCGCCCACCTCGGATCGGGCGGATCCCATCTCGTGATCGCTTTATTAATGCAGTAATATAACTGACCTTCACACAAAAGGTTCATTGTTTAATATCGTCTTCTATTTTTTTCTTCTTATTTTTCTAAAAGTGCAGTCTTTGTTCACTTTTTTCTATGCCCGGTGTCGCGTGGGACGATGTTAACTCTAAGGCATCCTCACCTCTGGGGGCGCTAGTGAGACTTTGTGAACGACAAAGACGAAAAAGGAAGACGATCTCCGCGCGTGCGCACTGCACTGTGCTCATCTCCGCGTTGTTTTGATTTTTCACGTGTAGTTAGAACGGACACGGCGATAATGTGGTTCTAGTCTGCCCCAAGTTGCTCTACTGCGCTTATTTTGTCCGCCTTATGTATCTTTACTAATCCTGATACATTTGGTGTAGGTGTTAAAAGGTGGCATCGCTGTGAGAGAGACGAAAAGAAGCGAGTGGAGCGTCATGGCCGCCTTCGTGGAGCTCATAGCTGGCTGCTACGAGCAAGTTGTGTTTGGTTACCGTGTTCGAACAGACCAGGAGGTGAGTGGATATTCACACGTTACATATTTACGAAAGAATAGCAGCTCGGTTGTTATTGTTGACTCTGGGGTAACGTTAGCGTTAATTACTCCGATATCAACGATATACAGTACAGGGTTTGCCAAACGCAGGCACGTAGAACACTTTAAAATGTTTAATTATTGTAATATTAAGCAAGAGTTGGGGTTTCAAGCCAGGGTTATGGATTGAAAATCGGTGTTGGGATTTTAAAGTCGGGTTTCAAAATAGGAACTTAATGTAAGTGTTAGGGGCTTTATCAAATTTGGGTTAGGATTTTAATGTAGGGTTTCAAAAAAGTGTTTGAAGGCAAGTGTTAGGGTTTCAAGACAGCATTATAGTTTCATAAGGAGGTTCCAAGACAGGTTTTCAGTTTTAAAGTATGGCTTCAGCCAGGTTTGGGGTTTCAAAATAAAGTTTCAAATTTCAAGCCAGGTTTGCAGTGAAATTAAAATTTTAAGTTTAACAATAGGGTTTCAAGGCTGCTTTTCACGGAAGGTGTAAGTTTTCAAAGTGGGGTGTCAAGACAGGATTGAGGTTTCAAAATATGGTTTCTAGCCAGGATTGGGTTTTAAAGTAGGGCTTCAAGCCAGGGTTGGGGTTTCATGGAATGTTTAGGGTTTTAGAGTAAGGTTTCAAAACAGGATTAGGATTTCAAAGCGTGATTTGAAAGGATGGTTTTAAGACACGGTTACAGTTTCAAAATAGGGCATCAGACCATGGTGTCCTTTTTCTTCTTCTTTTTTTTTTTTTTTTTAAAGAAAATGCCTAAATAATGTGGTAATATTACAAGGAAATGTATTTTTTGTAACTTTATTTTGAAAAAGTTATACTCCAAGAAAATGTTGCAAAGTCTTTTTAAATCTCATTAGAAAACAGCCGTACTGTGACAAATAAAGTGTAATATTGCAGTTGTTGTCTGTATACTTAATATGTTGTAAGTGTCCTTTTGTGGCGACGGCGTTTCAGGAGTGGAGGGCCAAGGCGGATTTCACACATCACGCCCACACGGCGTCCGTATCGGCGGTGGCGGCCAGCGACAGGTTTGTGGTGACGGGCAGCAAAGACGAGACGATGTTGCTGTACGACATGAACAAGAAGGTGGAACACGGCGCTCTGCTGCACCACGACGGTGAGTGGCGCTTGTGGCGCCTCCGGTTGCCGTGACTACGCCTCCTCCTGACCAATTGTACTTTTCAGGCTCCATCACCTGCCTGGAGTTTTACGGCGCGACACATCTGCTAAGCGGAGGAGAGGACGGACTCTTGTGCGTGTGGAGCACCAAGAAGTGGGAGTGCCTCAAGTCCATCAAAGCGCACAAGTCAGTCTGCTACAAGGAGGGCAGGAGAAATTATACTCTTAAAAAAAGTTAGATTTTTCTGTGAATAAAGCCGTAATATTTGGAGGAAAAGCTGTAATGGTACGAGCAAAATTTTTAGTTCAGAGAAAATAAACATTTCACACAAATAGCCCCAGAAAAGTCAGAATTTTTATCCTGAAGAAAAAAAGAAAAACAACTTTGTGAATAGTCGCAGTATTTAAAAAAAACACAATAAATTTCCGCAACATCAAAACTTTATTGTTGAACCTAACATATTTTTTTAACAAATCTAACATCATATTTATTTTTTTAGTAATATATTGTTTATAAATTATTTTTTAAATGGTGCTAATAATAAACGTTATTTGCAAAAATTTGCATCCTATTAAACTTTATTCTTTTAAATGCAATTTTTGGGGGAAATGTTTTTTATAACTTAATTTTTTAAGTCATCAAAAATGTTCTTTATATTTTTTTTCTGAGAAGAAACTGATGATGTAAAAATATATATTTATGTGATTGGCTGGCGACCAATTCAGGGTCTGCCCCGCTCTTCGAACAAAGTCAGTTGGGATCGACGCCAGCACACCCGCGCCCCTCGTGGGGATAACCGATTCGGACTCCGAGAATGGATGGATGGATATTTACATAACGTCAAAATGTTATTTTTATAACTGACTTTAATTTTTTTTTATTCTCATATTTAATGATATTTCAATATGTAAGTTTTTTTGTTTGTTTTGTTAGGAAAGGTCAAAACAAGGTGTAACATGAGGGAACGGTTGAAAAAATTCATGAATAAAGCCTGATATGTTAGGAGAAAATTCTGTTTTTTTTTTTTGTTTTTTTTTTTTTTAAAAGAGTTAATACTAAAATAAATTATAGAAAAATCAGGACTATTCCTTTAATGTGGCTTTCTTCCACTCATTTTCTCGGGAAAAGTGTGACTTTATTCTCTTAATGCTTTTTTTTTTTTTTTTTTTTTTTTTTCTTTCTTCTTCAGAGGTCATGTTACATCGCTGTCTGTACATCCGTCTGGTAAACTTGCACTGACGGTGGGCACCGATAAAACACTGCGGTGAGACACGCTCACACACGTACATGTAATTAATGTCAAAGTCGTTGATGTAATGTTTGAGTTTGTCCTTCTAGCACATGGAATCTCATTAATGGACGATCAGCCTTCATCAGAAACATCAAACAAAGTCAGTTTTTCCTATAAAATGTGAGGTTTATTTTTTTTCCCCCCCCGAGACAAATTTGAGGCGCTAATGTGTGTGTCTTTGTTTTTGTGTGTGTAGACGCACACATTGTGCGATGGTCTCCGGACGGCGAGAAATACGTGGTGGTCATCCACGACCAGCTTGACCTGTACGATCTGCAGACAGCCTCGCTGACCAGCACGCTCAAAAACCCCAAGAGGATCTCGGCCATCAACTTCGTAAACGTCAGTTTTTTTTCTTCTTCCTCTGACCCTTGCTTCACTGCACTTTTTGTTTTTCCTTATTTATTTATTTTTTTTTTTTGTTTCTTTTGTTCCAGAACTCCATCCTAGCTGTTGCGGGTGATGACGAAATAGTACGACTGTGTGATGTTGCCAAGGAGAAATGGGTGTGCGAGTTCAAAGCTCATGAAACCAGGTACATATTTAAACGACGCATACAATGCATCCTTCACAATTTGAACCAGTTTGCAGGTGTCTCAATAACATCGCTGTGACATCAAGCATTATAGCCAATGGCGAGTGTGCAGGTCCGTGTACTTGCAGAATGCAGGAAAACAAATTCACACAAATGAAGTCATGTTATGAGGAGAGAGAAAAATATTTTAAAAAGGAAAAAAAACGCCATATAATTTCACGTGAATAAAGTTGTACCATTGCCCGAAAAAGACAAAAGGAGAAAAATATCGTAATGTGAGAAAAGAATGCGAATTTTGAAATAGTATTTCAGTGGTATTTCTTTTTAAATTCTACGAGACTAAAATCGTGATGTTCCAAGAAAAAAAAGATGGTATTATGTTTTGAAGGAAAAACATCATTACACACAAATGCAACTCTAACATTGCGATTAAAAGTGTCATTGGAATGTTACAACAAAAAAAGTGGTATTTTTCAAGTCAACTACTTAATTTCACAAGAATAAATTGTTTGGTGAAAAAAAGTTTTTTTTTTTTGTTTTTTTTTTTTTACACAATTTTTATGTGAATAAAGTTGTCATTTTCACAAGAATATAATTGTAATGTCATGGAGAAAGTAATAGTTTCAAATGAATGTCAGGTCATATTGTTACGAAAAAAAGTCATAAAATGAGGAAGTTATGAGAAAAATTTCAATTTCACAATTGAAATGTTAAAAGCAAACAAAAAAACAAAAAAAAAAGTCAAACGTCATTTGTCACAAGTTGTAACATTGTGAGACATGTCATATGGTTAGAGAGGAAATAGTAATTGTTCCAAAGATAAAATCTAATTTCGAATGTTGAGAGAAAGTCACAATTCAAGAATCGGGGGATTGCTATAGAACCTTTATAAACATGCTTACAAAGGGCTTTGACACCCCAAATAGAACACGAGATACCAATATTGTAATCAGGGCCATGAATAATAGTAGCAATCATGAAAACTAAAATAACCAATTAAGTACATAAAGTCAATGGATAAAAATAAATCAAAACGGGGGAGAAGATGCCGTCACATAGAAGCCGATCTAAAAAAAAAAAAGTGTTTGAAGAAGTGATTTGAAAGAGTTGTAGTAATAGAAGGTGGGCCGTGTAGTCAAAAATTGTTCTCAAGTAAGAATACTGTTACGTTAGAAGTTCATGACTCAAGTCAAAAGTATTAAGTGTAAGTACAAATAATTATTGACTAAGTCTTAAGTACTTAGTCAAAAAGCTACTTAAGTACTGAGCAACCGGTGAGTAACTTCTGATTCCGGTTAGGGTTTTTTGGGCTTCTGCTTATTTTTTTCAACTTGGAATATAAATGCCATATAATCCAAAATATACGATAGGAATGTGCAACTTCAGATATTGCCCGGCAATATCACTTTAAAACGATGTGCAAGTGTTGAGGCGCCTCGCTCTTCTTTCGGAGGGTGAAAGCGGTGGACAGTTTCAAGATGGACGACGACCACGTGTTGGTCACGGCCTCCAACGACGGCTTCATCAAAATGTGGAAGCTCCGCCCGAACGACGTCAGTCGACCTCCAAACTGCACGGTCATCACGTACCGCTCTGTCTGTATGTTAACATGAGATGCTTACATGTCACCTGACAGGAGCTGGAATGTCCCACCCTCCTCGGGGAAGTGAACACCACGGCCAGGCTGACGTGTTTGGCCGTGTGGAAACCCTCCACGCAACGGCAGACCACAGAAGAAGAAAAGGGAGCCAAGGCCACAACGTCACAAGGTGGCGCCCCTAAAATAAATTCTAGTTTGTTGAAATTATTAATTTTTTTTTTCCAAGTATGGTAAAGTCTATGCTGAGAAGAGAAAAAAATAATGTTAATATGGGAGTAAGGCGGCAATATTATTTCCCAAATTTTACCACTATTGCTATTTATTTATGTCTTGTAACAACTTGTTTCATGTAAAATTATGACACCCCTCCCCAAAAAAACTTTGTTTTTATGACTAGAAAATTATGACAACTGTTGTACAAATGATGACTTTCTCAAACGTGTCCTTATTTGTCAGAATGACAACTTTAAAATGGCCAATTTCATTCTGAAAACAACTATCAAAAGAACTACAGCATAAAATCTCCTAAGGACTTGTTTCTTGTTAAAATGTTGACTTTAAAAAAAAAAAAAGTTTAATTCTGGTAAAATTGTAGTTTTATTCATGTACAATTACGCCAGTCATATTTTTACTTGATTCTTTTTTGTATGTTTTACAACTATTATTACATTATTCTGAGTTGTGAAATGACTACATTTTACTCAGACATTTAATTTAGTCTCATAAATAATCCTAATTTTTATAACAACTCTTGTAAAAATTGTCTTAGTTTATTTATTCACATAATATTACAACTTTATTCTCATAGAATGTAAACTTTCTGACAATGTCACAACTTTTTTTCTTTTCACATGACTTCATTATTATGAAATGACACATTTTCCGCTTAATATTGATTTTTGTTTTTCTTTTTTCTTTCCTCCCCTCATGTGCCTGCAGAGGTGGCTGAGGCACTTTTGAAGACAAAGCGAGTGCGTCTCCGCACTCATGAAGAAGTCATTCTGGAAGATGAAAGCAACCCGAAAAAGAAGAAGAAAAGAAAGGTCGATGGAAAACTGGAAGAGGCGAAATAAAACACATTTGTAAAAAAGATCCTTTGATGTGTGACTCTTTTGGATGGACTCTGTCTCCACAAACGTACTCAGTCACCTAACAAAGAATTCGCTCACAATAGTTTTTCCAGCAGTGCCTATTTTGTTAATTATTGTAGAATAAAAAGCTCCAAATGTTCAACTGTCACAAAACATTGTTTTTTTACAATTATTTTATGCCAACCCCTCTATTGTTGCAATGTTCTGACTATATCTTTCTGAAATTAAATAAAATCTTTCAACAAAATGACTTTCACAAAACTTTCTTTCTGTTGATTTTATTATTGTGAAAATAATTACTTTATATATAACACCTTTTAAAACATACATTCACTAGACTGTTACAATTCTGCAACTTGATTTTTGTTCAATTATGACTTTTATCAAAACTTTTGTTTTCTTAAAGTGGTGTAATTTTCTCAGAATTTACCAGCTTTGTTGCAATTGTCCCACATTCTCGAAAAATGTAACATTTTCACAAAATGTTCCCAACACGGTCAAAATTTTCCACATTTCTTTGCGGTATATTACATCATTGCGACCGTTGCAGCAGTATGACTTTGTTCTAAGAATGAAATGTTCTTATGTGACTGGAAGCATTGTACATTCAATAATAATGTGTCGCAAAATTAGGACATTGTCCAAATTCTATGACTCTCATATGCCTGCTTGATCAAAATTATAGGAAAAGTTGTGATTTTAAGAGAATAAAGTGTCACGATTTTAAGAAAAGTTGTCACTATGAGAATCATTTTAACATGGCAAAGTTGAAAAAGTCATATTGCAAATATAAAGTGTGAGGGGAAAAAAGTCTTAATTTTATGAGGGAGAAATTTTTTTTTTACACAAAATCTTAATAACAGTCATAAACTAGTGAAAAGGTGCAAAAAGTCAGAACTTTGTGAGTGTAATATGTAGATAAATGGTCATAATATTTACAAGGATAAAGTCTTAATATGGTAAAGTTTAAAAAGTTGTAATATTAAAAATAATAAGTGTTCAAATGTCAAGAAAGTCTTAATTTTATTTGAGATTTATGAAAAAAAACTTTTGAGAAAAAACAAAATCCAAATTTTCGGACCGTAAAATTCCAAAATCAATTTTGAAAAAGGTTCAGTTCTGAGTCAAAACAGAAATATAATTTTGTGAGGGAAAAAAATAAAAAAATATATATATTTTTTTTTAATGAGAGTAAAGTTGTAATATGTCAAAGTTGAAAAAGTAGTTATTTTACAAAAAGGTAATATTGTCAATATAGTGTTCAAGTTTCAAGAGTAGATTTTATGTGTGAAAAAGTCTTTTAAAACAGGATTTTAAAAAGTATTTTTATGAGAGAATAAACATGAGGATAGTCATAAAATAGTGAAAAAGGCGTAGTTCTGAGTTTTATTTTATGAGGGGGACAAATCCAAATGGTTAACACTGAATTTATATATATGAATGATATTCATGAGGATAAAGTGGTAATATGGCAAACTTGAAAAAAGTAATTTTACAAACAAGTAATACAATATTGCGAATAGTGTTCAAATTTCAAGAGTCATAATTTTGAGTAAAAAAAATCTTAATTTTCTGAGAATGAAGTCATAAAATTGTAAAAGTTTAGTATTGATAAAAAGAAAGTTGCCATTTTGTGAGGATTTTTTTTAATATTTAGAGAAATGGTCGTAATATTTATGAAGATGACGTCATTGTGAGCCCATTCCGTAAAATCTTGGGAAAAACCGCATTCCCGCCCCCAACCCCCAACATGGCCATGCATGGAGGAATGCCGTAATGCCGCCAATAAACGAATTGCGTCCTTAGCGTCCACTTTACGGTAAAGGCTGGTGTGGACCCGCAGTGTCCACGGACACGATCAGGTGATCCGAGACCGAGCTACGGCGAGCCTACCGCGGGAGGGGAGAGACACACGCATCCATCGGGGGGCCTAGAAGGCACAATGTCATGTAGCGAATGTCGGCGCCCACCCGGTGCTCCTCATTTCCGCCTCGGCGTTGGAGCGACATCTTAGCGACGAACCGACGGACTTCACGGTCGTGTGCGCGTGTGTGTGACGATGGCTCGTTAGGGCCGCCGGCGCACGTTTTCCCTTTATGAGCGATTCCCTTTGCCACATAATTCGTTCAGCATGGGGCTGTGCTACAGTCTGCGCCCACGGCTCTTCGGCGACCTAAGCGGCTCCATCTCCAACGCCGCCTCGGACTCGGAGCCGCATCCGGACGCGGCGACCGCCGCCGCCGCCGTATCCGCGCCGACCCGCGCCCAGGGAGCTCGCACCGCAGACGACGGCGGCGGCGGCGGCGGCGGAGGAGGATGCGAGCCGGGCCGGGCGCACGTCTCGGCCGGGGACGGCGTGCTCATCCAGAACGGAGGAGGCGGCGGCAAGGGGACGACGTCGTCGTCGTCGCCGTCGTCCGCCGCGGCGACGACGGCGGCCAAAGAGCGAGGTGGACGCCGCCTGCAGCTGCCGCTCAAAAGCAACAATAGCGGCCACAAGCAGAAAAACTGGGACAAGCTCCTCATGGAGGAGAAGGAGGCCGAGAAGGAGGCGAGGAAAGTCAGCAAGAGCATCGACCGGGCCCTCAAGGAACTCAAGCGCGAATACAAGCAGACGCACCGGCTTCTGTTGCTCGGTAAGACACCTCCGCTTCCTTTCCGCCGGGTGACAGCGGTGCTGTCGCTGTGGCCTGTGGCCGGATGATGTCACTGCTCCGCCGGGGAGGCCTTGTGCCACAGGCGGGCTGTCATCCGCATGGACACTTGGGCCTCGCATTTATGATGACATAATAACACACTGGGAATATATACACTGGTGAATCAGAATCAGAATCAGAATCATCTTTATTTGCCAAGTATGTCCAAAACACACAAGGAATTTGTCTCCGGTAGTTGGAGCCGCTCTAGTACAACAGACAGTCAATTTACAGAACACTTTGGAGACGATATTCAATTATTATTTTTTTCCCTTTAATTGATGCATCAGACCCTGCGATTGGCTGGCGACCAGTTCAGGGTGTACCCCGCCTCCTGCCCGATGACAGCTGGGATAGGCTCCAGCACGCCCGCGACCCTAGTGAGGAGAAGCGGCTCAGAAAATGGATGCATGGATGAATGAATCAGATTTGAAAGACGAAATTTCCATCCCTTAGCATGACATTATTTCAAATTAACAGTGCAGAAAATGCGCAAACATAAATTGATTATGATCCAGTTACTGGTTCGATCCCTGTCAGGTCAGAAAATCGGGAAAAGTGTTGATCATTGTTTTCGAAGTAAAAGCAGATGTCTGCATTATTTTGATTCAAACAAAGATAATCAAGTCTGGCTTTCATGAAGGACTACATTAATCAGAATACGTTCCAGTGAGAGGCTGAAATTCCAAGGATTTGGACAACTTCAAGTGAAACAAGGTCTCGAAAACGATTAATCGATTATCAAAATCATTATTGATTCATTAGATGATCGATTAGTTGCCGATTAATCGTTGCACCTCTAATGAGCAGTATTGTGTTGACATCACTGGCTATTTTGACTATTTATGCAAAACTGCATAACTTTCTCAAAACGCTACACCTTTGTCATATTGTCAGCCAACTAGTTGCCCGAGTCATATAATTTGAAAGTTTCATAAAACAAGAAAAAAATATTTTTAGCAAAATATTGGTATTTTTTTGTAACAAAAATGACAATGAGGCCAATTATATACCAAAATGATCCTCAAATTTTCCAAATAGTTACGGAAAAGCAAAACCTTTATGAGATGAGCCTTTGGTATTTGAATTCTTCTGATGACTTTCATGTTTGACTTATATTTTTCTAGTCACTTTATTGATTATGACTTTATTTATAAAATGACTACTTTTTCCCTTTATACATCCATCCATCCATCCATTTTCTGAGCTGCTTCTCCTCACTTGGGTCGCGGGCATGCTGGAGCCTATCCCAGCTGTCATCGGGCAGGAGGCGGGGTACACCCTGAACTGGTTGCCAGCCAATCGCAGGGCACATACAAACAACCAACCATCCACACTCACATTCACACCTACGGGCAATTTAGAGTCTCCAATTAATGCATGTTTTTGGGATGTGGGAGGAAACCGGAGTGCCCGGAGAAAACCCACGCAGGCACGGGGAGAACATGCAAACTCCACACAGGCGGGGCCGGGGATTGAACCCGGGTCCTCAGAACTGTGAGGCTGACGCTCTAACCAGTAGGTCACCGTGCCGCTTCCTTCATACAGTTGTGATTTAATTCTTACAAAATTACAGCTTTATTCTCATAAAATGACAACTTTATTCCTCATAAAATTATGTATTTACACTCATAAGAGTCCCAACTTTAAAATGAAAGAAATCTTCTCATAAAATAGCAACTTTCGTCTGACTTAATTCTCCTGAAAATGATGACATTCTCATCAAATCACAACTTTATTCTCATCAAATTGTGATTATACTATTTATTTATTTTTATTTTTTTACAATCTGAGGGGCTGTTTACGTGCCTACGTAGGTGCTGCTGTTTTTGTTAGCAAATGGATTGAGTCGTCCGCTTTTTGACAAAGAACCAGCAGTAGGGCCAAAGCTATCGGATATTTTTTAGAATCGAGTCTTTCCCTGATTATCCTGTCGATTAATCGAGTAATTGGGAAAAACATATTTTGTGTTATGACACAATACCGATGCTAAATGCGGAGGTATTATTTTTGTCCGTTTTTGGTCGCCATCCTCACATTCTACACTATAGTATCTGTGACTTTAAATGTGTGTGATAATGACTTTTTTTTTTTTTTTTTTGCCAAATGTTAGAACTTTGTGATAAAGTGACGACCTACTGTGCATACACAGCCATGTTCTGTGGTCCAGTATATTGTCAAAGTGCACCAAGTGCGTTTGAGAGCAGGCCTGGGCGTAGCCATCATTTCAAAAGTGGCTGGTACAACTTGTTACGGAGCAAGCCATTTCTTATGAGCAAATTACTGTTTTTATCGTCTCGCATTGATTCAACCACTCCTCTCCGTAGTGGCTTAAGAACTAAAAACTGTCAAACTCTGCCTGAAGTGAAAACACAGTGACAGTGAAGCATATGCAGCCAGATAATGAACTAACCAATGGCAACACAAAAATTCATTAAACATCATTCTTGCCAGAAAAATGGTAAGGAAGTGAAAAACATTTTTTTGTTATTATTTAAAAAAGTCCAAATCCTCAAATTTCCACCTCACAAATGTCACTTGTGTTTTTTAGAGATTACGTTTTATGAATTTTTAGTATACTTACTATAATGTCC
This sequence comes from Phycodurus eques, assembly GCF_024500275.1. Lineage (NCBI taxonomy): Eukaryota > Metazoa > Chordata > Actinopteri > Syngnathiformes > Syngnathidae > Phycodurus > Phycodurus eques. The sequence continues at coordinate 17,159,517 of NC_084537.1, forward strand.
TTGCATGTGGGAAAGGAGAGACAGGCTCACGATTTTTCAACTGTTTATTGAACGATGGGAGAAGCGTAAAATACATGAACTTAATGAGCACACTCACACAAGAGCTGCTGTAGGCCACTGCTCATTCTCAGACACTCACACACCACGTCACCATGCCCCGCCGCTGAAAGGCACGGATAAGCACTGTATTTTGTATACGTTTTTCTTTAAATTTATTTTTGTGTACAAATACATTTACAATGTGTGTTAAAAGGTGTGTTTCAATAAGTTTAAATATGTTAAATGTGTGGCAGTCCAAAACTATATAAATATAAATTGAGTGTGCATGTGCACGCAAACAGTCACGATGCGTTCAAGGATGGCTCGGAAAACAACGTGTTACAACATTTTAAAAATGACTTCTGTTCTCCCGTAAAAGTCTCAGCTGTTTTTTCTCTTTAGTCTTAAATTAAGGACTTCTCCTAAACGTATAATTTTTTTCTCATAAAATCACTACTTTTATCACCATAAAATTACAACTTTCTAATCTTAAATTTAGGACTTTTTTCCCCCTCATAAAATTAAGTAATTCTGTCACCATAAAATGACGACATTTTCCCAATAAAATAACGACTTTTCTAAAAATTAAGGACTTTTTCTCTGATAAAATGTTGACTTTTCAAAAAAAAACAAAAAACAACAACAATCTTTCGACATTGTGACTCCCCCCCCCCCCCCCAAAATGTACCACTTTTTTCTCGCAATGTAACGATGTCACATTTGAAAAAGCACATTAAGACATTTACATTTTTGAAAATTGTTTTAATGGCTGTGAAAATATGGCCGGCACACATTTGGGAGGTGGGAGTGGACATTTCCCCCCGTCCACTACACTCATGAGTAGGCCACAGAGTTAAGAAGTGGAACTCATTGCCTATTAGTCACGCACGCACTCGGACTGGTCCATTGCGTCATCTCCGCATACATGAGCCATCACATGCCCTGTAATTGTACCTCAAAATGTACTACATGGTTTTCACATCTAGCTTTTTTTTTTTACTCAATTTACATTGGTTGTTTGGAAAACCTTTGTGGTCAACCAACGCAGACGACTGGAACAGGAAGTGGCTTTTGTATCTCGCGGAGAAGCCATTTTATTGTCGCTCCTTGGTGGCATGGGCCGGTGATCACGTATCATCGTCTCTCTGTTAGCATTCAGCATTAGTATGACTCTATTGACATTGATGGAATTCCTTACTTTCTTTCGTTGGTTTGTCAGAAACAGCAGCAACAATGTTGCCGGGTCGATTTGACCCGAGGCTGTTGAATGATCCAAAATTCATGGTAATTTAAAAAAAAAAAAGTACATTAGAGAGACCTGTATAGAAAATGCCATAGTTTTATGTAATTTGTATGGAGTAATGTTGACAAAGTTGAGACAACTCTTCTGTTCCGGGTCAAACTGACCCACCATCTTCAATCACCACAACATAAAGCATCCATCCAGTTTCTATATGAGTAAAATTTGAAAAGAATTAGAGCAAGAATAATAAGAAAATGTTTTTTTGAAAAAGATGAAAAACTAAAATATTCAAAAAATATATTTTAAAGGGTGGCACGGTGGCCGACTGGTTAGAGTGTCAGCCTCACAGTTCTGAGGACCCGGGTTCAATCCCCGGCCCCGCCTGTGTGGAGTTTGCATGTTCTCCCCGTGCCTGCGTGGGTTTTCTCCGGGCACTCCGGTTTCCTCCCACATCCCAAAAACATGCATAAATTGGAGACTAAATTGCCCGTAGGTGTGACTGTGAGTGCGAGTGGTTGTTTGTTTGTATGTGCTCTGCGATTGGCTGGCAAGCAGTTCAGGGTGTACCCCGCCTCCTGCCCGATGACAGCTGGGATAGGCTCCAGCATGCCCGCGACCTTAATAAGGAGAAGCGGCTCAGAAAATGGATGGATGGAAGGATGGATGGATGGATGGATGGATGGTTATATTTTAAAGTAATATTAGAAAAATATTAAAATACTCAATGAAAATTTTAAAATAGAGGCAAATACAAAACACTGGAAGAAAAATGCTGAGAATATTGGGAGAAAAATATGAATATTTGAATATGAATATGAAAAAAAGAATCATTTGATTAAAAATACACAGATATTAGATTAAAAAAACAAAAACATGACAGAAAAATTACAAAAGTAAAAATGAAAAGCTCAAAAACAGTAGGAAAAATACAATGGATTAGACAAAAAAAAAAGACAAATATTAGAAACAATACAAAAATATTACATGAAAAAATACATATATGAAAAATGCACAAATATTTTACTCGCAAAATGTTATGTAAAAACAGAAATATCCATCCATCCATTTTCAACACCGCTTATCCTGGTTAGGGTCGCGGGGCGCTGGAGCCTATCCCAGCTGAATTCGGGCGAAAGGCGGACGACACCCTAAACTGGTCTCCAGTCACTCGCAGGGCACATATAGACACGGACAACCATTCGCACTCACATTCACACCGTCACTGAGTGGGAACTGAATCCACGCTGCCTGCACCAAAGTCAGGCGAGTGTACCACTAAACCATCAGTGACTCAAAACAGAAATATAAAAAGTTACAAAACATACTTACACATTAGATGAAATGTAACCAATACTATAGAAAATTTAAGAAAGATCTCAGAATATTATACAAACACACATGCAGTAGGAAAATATCAAAGCTTGTGACAAAAATACATAAATATTCGATGGATTACACACAAATACTAAAAAAAAGTAAACGGAAAATCCCCAAATATTATACAAAAACACACAGAAAATAACACCAAATGTTAAGACAAATCAAAACAAATATTCAACAAAAATGCATAAATATTAGATGAAAAATCATTGTTTGAAAAAATATTGCATGAAAAATCCACAAAAAAAAACAAAAAGTAAATATTACAAACCAGGACTTGTTGCCAGCCAATCGCAAAGCACAGACAGACAAACAAGCATTCACACTCACATTCACTCCGATGGACAATTTAAGTCTTCAGTGAAGCTAACGTCCATGATTTTGTAATGCGGGAGGAAGCCGGAGTAGAACATGCAAGGTCGACACAGGAAGGCCGAAGCCCGGATTCGAACCCTAAAACTTTCGACTGTGAGGCAGACCCGCTAAACCACTCGGCGCAAAGTCAACTGTGACAGGCTCCAGCTCACCCACAACCCAAATGAGGACAAGCTCGAGAGAAAAGGATGGAATTGGAAACTTACATTCTCAATTTGACCCACCACAAAGCCCCCGAATGCTTTGTGCTGGGTCAAATTGAGGGGAACAAAGGGAACAATCCGGGAAGGACACTGGACTGTGTGACTGCTGTCTTTATCTTTATGGCTTTATTGTGTATTTGCACTGGAGCGTCTGTTGTAAACTCATGCGACTAATCAGTTGCACTTTTAAAAAAAAATATCTTTTACAATCTAGGCTGTCAAATGAACGACGGCTGTCGGAGATAACAAGCAGCTCTCCCACTGTGCGATATTGTCAGATTGCATCACTTCACATGATGTCATCAACAAGACGCTCTCATCTTATAGGCTGCCTCAAATGAAACAGGCTGCCAAATTAAAAGGGAACTTCTACTGTTTGCATACGTTCACGTAGGTTAACAACCTTCCTGCTTTGATTGCGGGACAAAATGAGTTGTTTTAGAGTTGTAAAAGCAAGAAAAATAATTACTGATCTTAAAAAATACAGAGAATTAGAAAATAGAACATTAGAAGAAAATACAGCAATAGAAAAAATACACAAATATCATACAAAAACATAAATATTAAAAAATCACACAAAGTGAGACAAAAAAACACAACAATATTTCAAATAAGTATTAGATGAAAATACGTGAAGAGTTAGCGGCTATTATACACTAATTGCCACATGATTCATCTAATATCACACAACACAAGGCATCCATCTTGTCTTCTTGTCACGCACTGATGACACGTGCTGCTTTCGTTGTTGTTGTTTCCAACAGTTTGTTCGTGGGAAATCCCCGAATCTAACCCGGTGCGATACAGTCCAACCACAATCTAGTCCTGTTTTCTAACTGCTGGCAATATTGGAATGTAGCCACATTTCAGTCCCCGTGCCCACCGCCTCGCATTTCTCCAGGAAGAGATCGGTGCCCACCGCCTGGCCGCCTCGGGGTGCACCTCGGTGCAAATTTGCTCCAATTACTTTTAATAGTATGTTATTATTGATAATTATTGATATTCGTTTATGTGAAGACAATGATCATGTTAATGAGTTCCCAAAATAATTAGAAGACAGACGTGCAACGCTTTATTTCTCTAAAAATGTCTGCCAGTGTTTATATTTTCAAATGATCACTTCTACAACATTCCTAGAAAATCACAATGTCCCATTGCTGGTGAGCCCTTTTTCGAATAGGCTCATTGGCTACTCATAGGGTTCTTTGGGCCTACCTGGTTCCCGCGGGCACCACATCAGAGACCCCTGTGCTAGACAAAGAAATATACATTTTTCCAGGTTGTATTACTGGTATTTGATTGGACAGTGGAGCGGGTGTGGTTTCAGTGCATTCAGCGGACACGCCCACAGCATGATTTTTTTTTAATTTTTATTTTTTTACCATTTTGAAGCCTCATTTTAGATACTTCATTTTTTTTTTTTTTTTTTTATCATTCAAATTTAGCAGGGTTGTATACACTCTTTTCTGTGGTGTGTCAGTTTCACAAGACATTTAGTCCGAAAAGGATTATTTACTTACAAATAAGACTCTTTTCCATGTATTCCATTTTGCCTTCTTTATTTAGTTATAATCACATTTTCCTTCTTGCCCATCACTGGTACCGCACACCCAAAAAGTCAAAACACACTTTCATGGCATGAATGCTCACTAAGCTGTAGTTTTGTGTGAATTTGAAGGTGCAGTTCAGTTCATTTTTTGGGGGCATCGCCCCCCAAAAAACAAACTTGAGTTAAAAGCCTTTGACTCAATGCTTGCCGAGCTGAAGTCTCGCGAGATCTGCTGACATTACACGTGTTGATGGTCGGAACTCCCGATTTGTGTGCCCTACACATTACCACATTTTGCCACTCGAGGGGAGTGTGGGACAGCTTTCCCTGGTGACTACAGTTCAGATTTGGGACTGGGGCGCATTGCGTGTGCGCGCCTGTGCGCGTGATTGCGTGTGTTCATTTTGTTATTGATTGATTGATTGTTACTTATGTTAACGACTTTTTTAAGCGTTGAGTAATAAAATTATGTCAGCCTGCCTGCATCACACCTTGCGGTAATATTAATTAATTTATTTTTGGGATATGCACAATGATAAATATATATATATATAAATTATACAAAATACCCCCCGCCCCCCCAAAAGAAACACGAACAGATGGAACAATAAAGAAGCAAACGAAGCAAAAAAAAAAAAAAAAGTAAAATACTGATAAAGTTCTGATTTCGTCGCAATTGTAGGCATGATTATTTTTTATTGCCTGGACAGAAGCTAACTCATCGTTGATTAAATATTATTCTATATACAATATATGATGTAATTCTATTCTATTTATGACTTGCATTTTTGTAATATTTTGAAACGAGATTTTTTTTTTACGTTTTCATTATTTTTTTAATTGGACAATTTACAATCACAACCACAGTTAACAATGAAATTTTAGTCCTTCTTGAATCGCCATGACTGTTCATTGTATATATAACATATCTATACACAATATATAATATAATTAAAATGTATTTTCTGTTTTGTCGATATTTTTGTTTTCCGAATATTTTGAAACTAGAAAGGTTTTTTAACGTTTTTATTAGTTTTTTTTTCATCGATTGATTTCCAATCGCAACCTCAATTTATAATTATGGTCCACATAGCGTCCATACCCTTGGCAAAAGAGAGGCGCTTATGGGCCGCCATATTTGTAGTTTTCAATCACAAGAGGGCGGACGTTCTGTGGTCGAAAAAAAAGCGAGAGGCGTTCATGGACCACCACCACTGTCGTTTTTTAAATGGACCCCACCGCGTATCGCTGGTTTTACTCGAAGGCGAGAGGCGTTCATGAAAAATAGCGAGGTAGTTTTTGAACGTTGCAGAGGTTTGTAAATCCTGTTGCTGCAGCTAGTTGCTAGTTCATGTCAAAGCCGCCCAGCTATAGACCCATCCCCTCTAGTCAGGCAGCGGTTCGAGGCGTCCAGGTTTCCACCCCTCCTCCGCCGACTGGTGTGACAACAGCACAGCGAGGGACTAAATCGGGGAATGGCTCCTGTCGCTTCTGACACGCGTGTTTCGAAAGCGCCGTGTTTTCCGCCTCCATCGGCCACGGCTACTTCCTGGTGCCACAGCGAGAGGCAGTGCTGAGTTGAGGAGACACAAATCTTGATAGATAGAGGAGAGGGAGGGAGAGAGAGCGAGAGAGAAAAAGAGAGAGAGGGGGGCCGGAGATAGCAACGTTTGGCTACATTCACGGACATTACAAAAGCCTCCCCTTCTCTCTTTTTTTATTTTTAGTTTTTTTTTTTTTTTTGAAAACACGTCTCGGTCTTCCCCCCTTTCTCTCGGCTGCTTCGTCAACTACCAGTCGGATTGGATGACGCTCGGCTGCGGCTAAAAGCGGAATCGTAACGGGGGACGGATTCCTCCCTTTCTCGAGAAGCGTTTCGAGAGATTGTTCTTTTTAAAATTATTATTATTTAAAAAAAAACACTCGACCCATTCCGTCACCATTTTAAAACCACATCCCGGGCGTTGTATTTTCTGTTTTGTCGGCGAAGGAAGGGCTTATTTTCGGGGGCGACGGAAGATGGGTTGTTTGGGCAACAGCAAGACTGAAGACCAACGCATCGACGAGAAGGCTCAGCGAGAGGCGAATAAAAAGATCGAGAAACAGTTGCAGAAGGAGCGACAAGCGTACAAAGCCACACACAGGCTCTTATTACTCGGTAAGAGTCGTCTGGGATGATGAAATGTGAGCTAGTAAACCCCCGCTACCCCCATTTTGCTCCTCGTTTATTAGCCAACATGTCTATTACAGCAGCGCCTTGCTAGCATGTCATGGAGGGAGGTTGGGGGGCGTTGATGCAAGCCCTCAAAATGTCCACCCCCCCCGCCCCCCCTCCTTAATGTGTATTTGTTTTTTTCCAAAGGTGCTGGGGAGTCCGGAAAGAGCACCATAGTGAAGCAGATGAAGATTCTCCACGTCAACGGCTTCAACGCAGAGTGAGTGTTCATTGGCCACATTGGCTAGCTAGCTAGATGTACTGTATCTGAATGGATGGATGGATGGAGGCTCATTGTCATGACCCATCATCACCCACCAGCGCAAGGAGGCCATAGCATGCGAAGCGCCAGTCTAGCAGTTCTTCCTTCCCCAGGCACCGCAGCGCCTGTTGGGCCCAGTTACAACCAATCCATTCCCTCCCCTCCTGTCCTCTCTTTGCTCTCTCTGCATTTCTCTTGCCTCTCTCGCCTCTTACTTTCCACACATGGCGCCATGCATATGTGAGGCTCGGCACGACCGTGTCACGCACATGTCAAATTCACTGCTTCCTATTTCACGGGCGAGGGGGGAGGTGAAAGGTTGCCATCGATGTGGTAGGGAGTGGGGGGAAGGGGGTGCATATCGATGATTTGTTTTTGTAGCACGGGCCTGGCGCGCGCCATTGATCGGGCCAGCGCTCAGTTTGGAACTCGGGACAGCGTAAACCCGGTCAGGCCTGGGATGGCGACCTTTGTGCAATCGCATCTCCAAACGATAATTGCGAGCAACCGGGAGTCCGAAGTGATCGATTTTTTTCAGGTTTGAGTTCGTTTGCCCCCCGGGAATTCAAACGAATGCTGTCCCAGGAACATTTTGATATAATAAACAATCAATTTACATCCAGTACAGGTCATGCTTTAAGTCATATTTCTACACCATCGTTTTCGTCAAAACTTTTCATCAATTTTAAATCACTTTTTCCGTCCTATACAATCATGTTAAATTCAGTACAGGTTAAGTTTTAAGACATATTCCCTCGATAATCCAGTTTTTAAATAGTTCTATTGTTTCCATCATTTTGCAAATACTGCTAATCTGAAAATGATACACGAAGGACATCAGCCGCTGCCGTCATAGGCATTTGTCATTACATATAATTATGTTAAATCCAGTAAAATGCATGTTTTAAGTCATATTCCCGTGATACGTTAATTTTTGCTAGTTCTGTGGTTATTGTAATTTTTCACCCGATGCCTTCCCAGGCACTTTTTGGAATACAGTAGTGGTCAGGTTTTAAGTCATATTTCCATTATGAGATAATTTTTACTCGTTCTGTCGTTTTCGACATCAGTCCTCTGATACCAATAACCTAAAAAGAAAATGATGCGCAAAAGACATCAGCAGGTACTTTTGTCATCATAACCGATCATTTTAAATACAGTACAGGTCCTTTTTTTTTTTTTTTGTTAAATTTCAATAATTAGCCAATTGTTTTTGTAGTTTTATCTTTTTTGTCATCACTTTTCTGTGACAATAACCTGAAAATGATGCGCAAAGGAGATCAGCTGATACCGTACCGAGAGTTTTTTTTTGTTTTTTTGGGTCGTAAAAAAAATTCTTTAAAATCCAGTAAAGGCCAAGTTTTAAGTCATATTTTTGTGACAATCTCATATTTTCCCAATTCTATCATTTTTGTCATCAATTTGCTGATATCCTAAAAATAACGCGCAAAGATCAGTTGATGCCCTTTGGGACTTAAGTTTGACTTTGGGACCTTGTTTTCCTTTAAAATTCAAGGTCCAATTCACTGTAAAGTATTATTTTAGTTCTGTACCGCTTTTTTTTAACCTCTGCCGAGCACAAATAACATTGTCGTTGCATTTAGAGTATTTTGGTTGGTTAGTTGAGCATAAAGTCTAAAACTGATTCAGCCTGATGCTTTTTTGTACATCTGCAGGTTTCAAGTTAACATTTCAGACCACCTGAATCTGTTATTGTCTCTCATTCACAAGATATGACCACAGTATTGTTATTAATGCTTTCAATTATTTACAAATCTTTTGAAAGAAAATATACCTGGTCTGGCATTTTTGACAGGGTTTATGGTGGAACTGTCATTTTTAAGGATAATTCAAGTTTTTTTTTAAGGATCCGCCTGGTAGATGAGTGGGTGCCCTTTTTACTTTTCACTGTGTGCAGCTGCCAACCTCCCCTGGAATAAAAATTGGCTCCATCCTGGCATTTTAGGGCTTCCTCCACGAACCAGGAAGTAGCCTGCTAGCTCAAACTCACAGATGTCAGACTTCTATGCGCTCTACTGAGCGATCCTCTGTGACGCACCCGTCATGGGACGATCATGTCAGGCATTAGGGAACCTTTGCTTGTGGGCCCATCAACGAAAACAGAGGCAAATTGTAATGGAAGTACCTCGAGCAACCGCTTCCCCCACTTCCTATCTTTTGTCCACCCCATCGCCCCAGCTCGCCCGTCTGGCTCCAAATCACCCAGACGACCAATCTTTAGTGGCCTGCCGTACGTAACACTTTTCATGAGCTGCCCACTGTCCTTGTCTTCCTATGCAGGGAAAAGAAACAGAAAATCCAGGACATCCGGAAAAACGTCAAGGATGCCATAGTGGTGAGTTGGCCCGCAGTCCCATTTCACCCCTATTATTGCAGGGGGTCATCGGTTTTACGATGGTACAGAATAGACATGCGATGTTTCGGCTTTCTGAATCTCATGCAATGAAGTAGTTTGTGTAACGGTGGAAGAATTTGTGGTCTCGCAGCTCAAGAAGGCATCCTCAGTTACTTGCGTATTTACTGTTTTTTATTGGATTGTTTTATATTTATGGCCTAGAAGTGTTTTTCATACAATTCTTTACTCTAATTATAACTAAGCTACTGGAATAGTGTAGGTTAGCGATAGAGTAGGAGTTCGGACGTTATTGAAATTTGGGTTATGTCACGCCGTAAACTGAGGATTTCCTGTACAGTGATTGTGCGGTACATGGGAAGACAACCTCTATCACAATATCTATGAAATGAAAGAAGTACAATGTTTTGATCAAAACAAAGGTCTTACACGTCAAGTTCAGTGGTACCTCGAATTAAGAGTTTTTTTGTTTTAGTTTTTTTTTAGATGGACGTAACTCAGATAATTTTTTTTGTCTTGAGTTATGAGCAAAAATGTGAGTTAAAGAGTGCTAGATGGTGCCAGCCAACTACACAACAAGCAACAGATAGTGATAGATAATACCACCAAAATTTGGATTAAAAGGTGTGGTAGCTTAATACTAACACAAAATGCAAACTGCCATAGACCAGCTAATGACACTGGCATCAATGTTGCTGTGTTCTAACTCTTTAAGCAAACAGTGCAGCACACATGTAGACAGACAGGATAACAATACCCACAGGCATAAATTCTTTATCTTCTGCAAAAAATGACTAATATTACTGCTGCATACTGAGCAGCTGTGTTTGTCTTGTATTTACACAACGTAAATGACGGTAATTAGACAGATTTACTACCAGGAACGCACGTTGTACATTTAACGTTTAAACGGACTTGCGCAGTATGTTACAAATATTTAGGTGAACCAATTTTTGTCGAAGGGGTTGTCCCATGTATTGAGAGAAAACCATCTGCGAGACATTAAGATATCTTAGACAGCCATCTTACATGTGAAGTATACGCAAGACATTATTGAATGTGGTAAGTTAATTTTTAGCTACCCGTTTGATGGAACAAAACAACCCAAACAATAGTTATTGGACTGATGTACAGTAGTACCAGCAACGCATGTTGAACCTATGTTTAAATGAACTGAAGCAGTACGTAACATACTTAACAAAATGTGTTTTTATTGCACTCTATTTCTGAAATTGCGCAGCTACATATTTGTTAGAAACACAATGCAAATGCGGTAGTAAGCAGTAATTGGACCAGTTCCAGAAATGCAGGTTGTGTTTAATGTTACGTAATATTGAAGCAGACTCACTCAGCGCGTATCAAATATGTTACAGCAAGTGTGTGATATATCGGAAGAAAATAATCCATAGTGGTGATGTGACGGAAGAAGGGCAAACTTTTTACAAACACATCAAGTGCATGTTTTCATAGCAGTGATTGTGCAATATATTTGAAAAAAAAACATTTGGGTTACCTCATCATAACTTAGATGAGTGGTTCGCAGACTTTACGCAAAGTACCGCCTTAGAAGATGGAAATACAAAAACTGTACCTCGAATAATGATTCAATTAAAATGTATTAATTGCACTTAGCAGGCACGGTGGACGACTGGTTAGAGCGTCAGCCTCACAGTTCTGAGGACTCAGGTTCAATCCCCGGCCCCGACTGTGTGGAGTTTGCATGTTCTCCCCGTGCCTGCGTGGATTTTCTCCGGGCACTCCGGTTTCCTCCCACATCCCAAAAACATGCATTAATTGAAGACTCTGAATTACCGTAGGTGTGAATGTGAGTGCGAATGGTTGTTTGTTTGGTTGTTTGTCTGCGATTGGCTGGCAACCAGTTCCTGGTGTACCCCGCCTCCTGCCCGATGATAGCTGGGATTGGCTCCAGGCAGAAATTGCACGTAAACGTTAAGCAAAAATTTTACCTAAATCAATGTTTGAAAGGCAAACATTTCTAAATGATTACATTAAAATATATTGTACCCCCAAGTGAAATACAACTGAACTGTAATGATTAAATTTAAATGTATTGTACTCAAAAGTCAAGTAAAACTGAATTGTACTCAACAAATATTCTGCACTGGATTTAAAAAAAAGTTGAAGAGGCTAACATGCACAGTGTGAACATTTAATTCAGAGATTCTTTCGAGAGGGAGCCTGCGTACCACCAGTGGTACTCATACCTCAATGAGAACCATGGTCATAGTCCACAGTTTTCCGAACTTTCCCAGCTACGTGTTTGATAAAAACAACACAATCAAAAGTCACTAGACAGATTTAGTTGCAGAATAATGTAGGTTTAATGTTGAAGGGGACTTAAAACTTGTAATTAATCGGTAATAAAACACATTTTAGGTTGTTTGGAAACGTGACCGAAAAAAGTATATCCAAGGACATCAGACAGCTCTCATAGTGATAGCGGCAGGGGTTTTCTCGTGAGGCTCAGATGCAGTCTACATGCTACAGCATTAAACATTACTGTATCACAAAAGCTCGCTCCTCTATTCACCATGATTAATACATGTTTTATTCTCTCTCTCTCTCTCTCTCTCTCTCTCTCTCTCTCTCTCCCTCTCACTGTACAGACGATAGTGTCGGCGATGAGCACTTTAATACCCCCTGTCCCGCTAGCCAACCCAGAGGACCAATTCAGGATCGATTACATCAAGAGCATAGCACCTCTCTCTGACTTTGACTACTCACAGGTACGATGCTCCTCCTCTTTCCCAGCACGCAGGTTGAAGTTTCAGTTTCACTGTTGTGTACATGAGGTCATGTGTGTGGAAGCACCCAGCCATCCTTTTGATATTGGGTGTACGGCGGAGCAAAGCGGGGCTGCATATGAGCTTGAAATAAAGACCGTTGGGGGTTCGAATGTTGTCCTGATTTAGTTGTCAGCGGCAGCATTGTGGGCTAAAGAAACGTATCCGTTTGCTATCTGTGAAGGAATTCTCCATTCGCCACACTTGGTTAGCGCTTTCGCTGCTGCTCGCTGTATACAGCATTACTTTGTACTTTTTTATAACCCGCGTTTTGCGTACCGGATTTCGCAGATCTACCTCAGTGTACGCTGCTACGATAGAAACACTAGAAACTATGCAGCAAAAGCCTGCTGCACTTTATATTATCAGCGCTGTAACACAGATGGTACCACTCACTTCTCCCCCCCTGTTGTGTTGAAAGCAGTTGACCCCGATGTATTTATCGATCTGATTGAGAGAGTCGTGGCTGTGTGAAAGCGCACGATAGCAATGTCTCACATTAATTGGGTTCTGTGTGAAAAGCAAATGCTGATGAATGCTGGTTGTTCTGTGTTAGGGCTCTTCTCTAATTTGTTGTGTGCTTGTCGCCAGCCTTTGACGGGACTCCAAAGATGGTGGCCCTGTCAGCAACCTGATGCGTTTTCAGTGGCTAGCGCCATCTTGGGGGAGGCAAGTTCTTTATTTCCCGGCTTTGTTCATATCAAGCTTGTGTGATTATTTGTTACCTAAACCAAGTAAAAACCTATTTTTATTGAAGTTCGTCATCAAGTCAGTCAGTTAGGTTTTCATTCAGGTTCGTCAGATAGTTCGCCAGTTAGTCATTAAGTCAGGCAGTTAAGTTAGTAAGTTTGTCCGTTTGCCAGACGTTCAGTTCATTTACCTGGTCAGATAGTGATTTAGACATTTAGTTAGAGATAGTTAATCAGTTGGTTACCAGTTAGTAAAGAATGGAATGCATTTTATTGTCACTATACTCATGTACAATGAGATTAATTTGTTTGTTCATTCCACATATTTGCGAAACTGTCACATGGGCCATAGAAGACTTTTTGGAGACAAAGATTGCAGATAGGGCAATTTATTTTTTCTGATTGAGTCACACTCGCATCAATGGAGCAGTCCACCAGAGTAAAACAAAACGTCTATCTATCTATCTATCTATCTATCTATCTATCTATCTATCTATCTATCTATCTATCTATCTATCTATCTATCTATCTATCTATCTATCTATCTATCTATCTATCTATCTATCTATCTATCTATCTATCTATCTATCTATCTATCTATCTATCTATCTATCTATCTATCTATCTATCTATCTATCTATCTATCTATCTACATGCATACATACATACATACATAGATACATGCATGCATACATACACACACACACACACAAAGGTGGAGCTTACTGTTGCAATAATTGTTTTCCTTTTACGGACTACCATTTCCAAAATATTACTAACCCAGCTCACCACTATGTTTGTATGTTTCTCTTTCATGCCGAGGGTTACCCGCATTTGCGACAGTTCGAAAGCCAAACACCAGCAGCAGAGTCCAAAGGCGGCTGCCACCGTGTTGGCACTGGCAGCACTTGCAACCTTTGCCTCGTCCGACTATAAAACCTTCCACCGCTAGCAATTTCCTTTGTTTCAGGAGGTCGACTGCAAACTTGAGCTTTCTTCCTTTACTTGAGGACAATCCTGAATATGTGTTTCTTTCCTGTCTCTAGACAAGGAATATGTCTTTATTCTTTGTAGGTCACATTAAAAGAGAGTACTCTCTGAAACATTAATACAATACTATTGAAATACAAAAATGGGATGGACTGTAAATGCATAATTTCCCAAATCAGGGGGCTCCCCGTGCATGTTGCGATGACTAGCAGAAGTAAGGGTTGATTACACGATGGTTTGAACAATATTCAAGCAAGTTTGGGTTCAAAGTTCAAACCATCGTGTAATCAACCTGTAGTCCTGCTAGTCATCATAGCATACACGGGGAGGCCACTATCCTGATTTCCAGGTTTGGTCACATGACGTTCGCAATGCAAGCGCGGATGCACTTGTGACGTCAATTTCAGTCGACAGCAGAGGGCGAGATTGTCCAACATGGCGGCCCCCTGAAATCAGTGAAAATTGAATTTATCTGTTGAATTCTTATTCCACGAGTGCAATATTAATTAGAATACTTTGTTTAGACTGGTGGGGTCACATACAAGATATTGTTGCCAAAAATGTTTTGTTTTCTTCCCCACATCTCATGTTTTCAATATGGCCTCCTAATCCTTCAAATTCAACTGACCATTTACAGCTCTTTAAAAACTATAATATAAAACTATAAAAATAAAACTGCTTTGCATAATAATTTGGAACAGTGCATTTTCAGTTTTTTATAAAAAAACAACAACTCGCCATTGGGAGGTTTGTTCAAAAACATTCCAATTTATGTTCATAAATGTTGATAACTTGAAAATGATGCGTCATTTGCGATGCTGTCATTTGCGTTGACTATTCAGAAAAATCTGAAAAAAATATTTGCATAATAATTTGGAACGTAGTGTAGCAGTGAGGAGGCCTCTGTTCGTACATATGTTGGCATTTTCTGATTAATGTTCAACAATATTAGCGATATGTAACATTTCATGTCACATACTCAGTCAGTCAGTCAGTCAGTTAGTTGGTTAGTTACCCAGTCAGTGAGATAGTTGGCCAACCAGTCAGTCTGTCAGTTCCTTAGTTAGCTAGTTTGTCAGTCAGATAGTTCATTTGCTAGTTGGTCAGTTTTTCAGTTTGTCAATTATTTAGTAAGTCAGCCAGCCAGTCGGTCAGTAAGATAGTCAGTCATATAGTAATTTTGTTAGTCAGTCCAATGGTTATGTCGTCGGTCAGTTTGTCTGTTTTTTTAGTCATTTAGTTAGTACAACAGTCAAGTTAGTTAATCAGTCAGTTCATTAGTCAGTTGCACAGTTTGTTCAGATAACTCAGTTTGTTATTCCTATTTTTTGTTTACTTTGTTAGTCATATTGTTAGTTAAATCGCCTGTGAGATTATGTGCTTCAGTGCTGCAGTTTTGGTTAGCAAAAGGTTCAAAAGTGCTCAGTGGCTATAAACCCAGTACATTTTTTGTTGGGAAAAGTTTATTCAAGTTTATTTGTCTTAACTGGGGGAAATTAAATATGGCTCGGTATCTTTGAATGTTTTTAATACGTTGTTAAGCAAACACAATGTTGCCTTTTGGGTAAGTCTTTATATGGAAACGAAAGTAATATTTCGCCACATGCACACACCTATGCAGACGCAAACAAATGTCAGCACTGCCGCTACGGTAGCCTTGCTACTACCCTAACGTGTTTCCGTATACTCAAAGTAGAGCATGTTAAGTTCTTGGAAAGCCCGCGTGAAAACCTTTTGGAGCGTTAAACTTGTCAATATTGAGCGAAGGCCCACCTGGGGCTGTGTGCCGAGCCCAAAAAACCCAAAACAAAATGGGTTAGCGTTTGTCTTTTTTGTTTGTCCCAGAGCTAGAGTTACAGTGTTGTGTGGCAGGTGAGCTTCAACTTCACACCGGCCACGCCCACTGCTCTACTTTGTGTGCGGATGCAGTTACCGATAGTACTAGTAGTGCTAATTTTTACACCGCACGTGTCAAGTGACATAATTTCAACGCGGCCTGTTTTGATGCACATTATGGTGTAGTGTAAGCAAAACTTGAAAAAAAAAAAAAAAAATACAAATTTGAGTCAGCTGTGATAGGCTCCAGCATGCCCGCGGATAGGATAAGCAGTACGGAAAATGGATGGATAGATGAATCAAATATTCTTCAATCCAATTTTGATGCGGACATACTCATAATGTCAGCGTAATAATGTCTCACTCTGACAAACCCATATGAGTTGTTAGCGTTCATTCGGTTTGTATGATGTCGAACAAGGTCTCCAAAGATCACAGAGTCATCATAGCAAAGAAACCATAAATGTAATTATGCTGACTCAATTCAATTTAAATTTCCGTTTTGAATTGAAAAGAGGAATCAATGGGCTTCTCTGGGAAGTCAGAAATGACTCAAGCGTAACATTCAACCACTAAAACTCATTTTTCTGTTCAGGAATGCAAGCAAATAACCCTAATTTCACAAATTATTCAAGAAAAACTAGGTCTTTTGTTACTTTCTACAATTCATGGATAGTAAAAACAAAAGTTTTACAACTTTTATAAAGGAATGTTAATTTTTAAGCAAATTGACAAAACTTCACTCACAAGTTTTTTTCTCATTCCAAAAATCACTGTTTTATCAGATGTGATTTTGGATAAAACATTTCCCGTCTTTGTTGTTTGTTTGCTCTCTACGAATTTTCTGCTTCTCCACTTTCCTAGATCTCGCAATGTGTTGCAGTTTATTTTTTTACATCCATCCATTTTCTGAGCCGCTTATCCTCACAAGGGTCGCGGGCATGCTGGAGCCTCTCCCAGCTATCATCGGGCAGGAGGCGGGGTACACCCTGAACTGGTTGCCAGCCAATCGCAGGGCACATACAAACAAACAACCAGTCGCACTCACATTCACAGCTACGGGCAATTAAGAGTTGTCAATTAACCTACCATACATGTTTTTGGGATGTGGGAGGAAACCTACGCAAGGACGGGGAGTACATGCAAACTCCACACAGGCGGGGCCGGGGTTTGAACCCCGGTCCTCAGAACTGTGAGGCAGACGCTCTAACAAGTCACCGTGCCGCTATTTTTTTCCAGAATATCGCAAAATCGTAAGGCAATAACATGTTCCCACGAAAGAATTTTTATTATATTGGTCAGCTTTAAATGGAGGAGTTTGTGGTTATTGCCTTTGGTCTTTTAATAACTTGACCCAAAGGAATTGCCCTGCGATGGGAAAGACCACTCGCTCTTACAAGTTTGTTTAAAGGAGATGTAGGCTTTTTATTTATTTTTTATTTACAATTTAAGAGTTCCCAGGTGTCTTAAAGGATCTCTGATGTTCTTCTGTCAAAATACAGAACATAGGATAACAAAATTACAGTATACTTAAGATCCACTTGTCGCTGGTTGAAATCACTTGAGTTTAGGGGGGGATGTGTTTGGGGTGGGAGGGGGCAATAAGTTTAGCTGATCTGTGAATGTGGTGTATGCAGTGGACACCTCAGCAAACACAAAACCCCTCCATTATCTTCGTCGACAGCTTCGCCGAAATTTCGAGTATGTGCTGCTTAATGGATGCTCAGGCTGGTAAAGCGTTAGTGTCATTTATTCCACCGATTAGCCCATCGATTAATGGAGTAATCAAATGAAAAATCATTTTGCATTGTTAGACAACAAATTGTGCACGTGAGGTACTGGTATTTTTGTTTTCCATTAGGGTCGCCAGCCTCACGTTCCACACTATAATGTCTGTGACTTTGAGTGTGTGTAATTGAATTATTCAAGAGTTTTGATTAATCGTTTCAGCCTTATCTGGAAGATGTTTTTTGCTTTTCGTCCTGCTCTTCTTCCTCTTTTCCCATCTTGAACATGCTTTATGTGTCATGTCGGCGATTGACATCCGTAGGGAGATTCAGGAAGTCGTGGCAGCCGGCTGGGAGAATATCTCCATGTCACGACAGGTGGTGAAGCGGCAGCAGGGTTACGACGCTTACAGCATTTTCCGCACCATAAGGCGCACCGGATTGTAAGGCGCAGTCTCAATTACGGGGTCTATTTCTGTACTTAAGCCATACATAAGGCGCACCGTATTATTCGGCACATGCTAAAACAAGGTAACTGAGGCAAAACAGTGAGTTTGGTTGAACTTTATTCTACTACTTATTTAAAAATACACTCACATTATTTTTTTATCAAACTTTTGTCACAAATCCGTCGAAGTCCCCATCTTCTGTATCTAAATTGAACAGTTGGGCAATTTCGCCATCAAACATGCCGGGTTCCCTCTCGTCATTATTGGAGTCATTCTCGTTGCCAGGTGGCTGTTCAGCAATGATGCCGGCTTTCGCGAAAGCTCGGACAACAGTCAAAGCAGATACCTTAGCCCAGGCATCCACAATCCATTCACATATGGTGGGATAAATCGCCCGGCGCTGCCTCCCAGTCTTAGTAAAGGCGTGTTCGCCATCGCTCATCCATCGCTCCCACTCCGCTCGCTACTTCACTTTGAAAGCCCTGTTCACACCAATGTCCAGCGGTTGGAGTTCGCTGGCAGTTGCTGCGCCACAGTAGTCCTTGCGCAGATGGCGAAATGGCGCCTTTAATAAAACGAAAACACCAAGACGGACCTCCTTGCAAGTGTTCGATCTTCATGTCTTGTGCTATCGTTATTGCCTTCAGTCGAATGATGACTGTAGAGACGCTTCTCCCTGCTGTTCTTGTGCTTGATTTTGAATTCTCTCGCGGCTGTTCTATTCCCATTAACAACCGCGTAACTGATAGCCTGTAGTTTGAATTGTGCCTCGTAAGCATGTCTCTTCGCTGATGCTATTTTCGGGGGTCCTTAGCCAAACAAATGTTGTTTTGCAGCATACCGGTAGTACAGTATACCTACCGGAGGCGTGGCGGAGGTAAGCGTACGTACTGTACGTAGCTCTACGTAATGTTCTCTCATTGGTTTATTGCTGCTAGCGTACGTAGTGTACGTATTACTTCCCTATGTTGGCGGGAAATGGTCCGACAGTCAATAAAGCGGATCGCTTACCAAAATCGCACAACATTTTTACAGATTTTTAGAACTCAGTGCACACTTAAGGCGCACCGGGTTAAAAGGCGCACCATCGATTTTTGAGAAAATTAAAGGCTTTTAAGTGCGCCATATAGTGCGGCAAATACGGTAGTTACAATCAAGTGGATAAAAGTTATCGCAAACCACATTGCTGGGTGACTAGCAAGTTAACTTACACACATTAAAAGAAATGAGATCAACAAAAGCAATAAAAACAGATAAGTAAGGACGAGAGGAGTGCTGGGTCGTGACCACCCACTCCGCTGCTGGCACCCAACGGCTCCTCGACAAGAGGTACATGGATGTTGTTCATTTGCGGCAATTTTTATAATTGTTTACACTGTAATTATTGTATGACTATTTAATGCTACAGAAACGCAAAATAATATTTTCAGTGAGCGTTTTACAACTACCATCGCCCATTGCTCGGCATAATGCCTCATTTCTGTGCTGTCATTTTCGGTGGGCCAGCACAGGAAAAGAATTGGGCATTCACTAAATATAAAAAATAAACGTTTTAAGAATACAACAAGATGTTAGAGGAGCTGACAGGCCTAATCTGCATTTTCTCATTTCCTCTAGTATTGGCTTGGGTAAAAAAAAATATATATATATTACCATAAAAAAATGTTGTGGATTCCAGCTTTAACTTTGTAGAAACAAAAAAAACAAAAAACACTTGTTGGGTGGCCTGGCACTCCAGACACCCAACTATTTGTAAACATGCCATGAAAGAGTGTATCCATTTTCCATATTTCCCCTTAAAGTCGCACAAGATTTCAGCCTTCTATGGGTCAGCCTGACCTGCAGTGTTCGATTGGAGGAAACACTTGCCTCACACGCAAGCCCCATCACGGTCAGTCCCCAAGGCTAAATGCTCACCACAGGAAAGGGTTAAAAAAAGCAAATTCCCTCCTGGTCTCTTTGCGCGTTATCAGTAGCTCTGTAGGGCACTGCAGCACACTGCATTTATTCAAAAGCCCAGTGTCACACGCCTCTGTGGAAAACAGCCCAGGGGACCACACGCTGCCTCCAACCACCAACAATCTCAACCACCCACCCACCCGCAACCCAATTCCATCGTAAGCGCCCTTGCTTCGTGCACCCTATACCCCGCGTCAGTGTTCCCAAACGCGGCCTGTCCTCTGACTTTGAGCCCCTCCTTTGTCGTGAGATTTGGCAAGAAGCAGCGCACGGAGAATGTAATCAGTAAATCTTATTCAGAACAGCTGAAAAGAAAGCAAACACAGTGCTGTTTCTTTTGTGCAGTTGAACGCGGCTACCATGTTGGAAAAAAAAAAGTTGCAAAAAAGACTAGCGGGTTTATCCCGTTCACGAGTGGGCGCACGCACCAAGCGAAGCTAACATACTTATGCCGCTGTTTTGATTTTTTTTTTTTTGCATGAGCATTTCCTAGTGCCAGCGTGCTCACACAACCACTGCGACTTCCTGCATTGAGATAATTAGATGCTTTTAAAAAGGAGCCGCTTCCACACTGCATCCACCTATCCATTTTCTATAGCGCTTAGCCTTATTAGGCTTTCAGACACAACTCACTGAAACAACTTTGCACATTCACGCAGCCATTGCGACGTCCCATATTAAGATAGCCAGATGGTTTCAGCACGAATGGGCATGAGCAGCGAGCCTGAGTGAGGTGCTAGTGCTGCTTTGGACTTTATTTTTTTTTTGTTATGAGTATTTCCTCATATTAGACACTGTTCCCCAATGAATATAGTGAATCATCCACTTGGATAAATAAATGCCTTCAAATAGATGCCTCCCTTTTCCTGTTATGAAAAATAAATAGTCAGTGACATCGTAATTCAGAGACACTATTTGTTCACACGAACATGCAAGCGTTAACTTCTCTGTTGCTAACCAAAACAGCAACGGGCATGTAAACGTTTTATCCGATTAATTTAAGTGAGTCTTACTTTTATGGGCAGATAGCGATTAACAGTCTCCCAGACCAGGGGTCACCAACCTTTTTGAAATTAAGAGCACGATGTTGGGTACTGATTAATGAAAAGGGCTGCCAATTTGATACACACTTCTGAAATAACAAATTTGCTCAAAATGTTTTAGGGTTAAACATCTCATCGTCATTCCATAGCTTGTCTCCATGAATGCTATGGTTTGGTCTTGGGCACAATACTGACTTTGAACTATACTAGTTTTTTTTTTTTTTTTTTTTTTAAATACTGTCATTTCCACATTTAGATGTACGCAGGTGTGATTTAAAAAAAGAATGGCAGTAAAGGTAGTTAGATCCAGCTCACAGATAAGTAGTGGTATTTTAATTTTTTTTTTTAGAATGGCACCAAATAAAGAACAGAGGCAGTGTTGGACAGTAGCTAATTACATGCAACAAGATAATATAATTTTATTACTAAATGTATGTAATTGTAATCCATTACTTTACTGGGAGAAACTGTGTCATTAAATTAGTTTTCTTTTGGAAATCTCCATCCATCCATTTTCTCCACCGCTTAACCTCACTAGGGTCACGGGTATGCTGGAGCCTATCCCAGCTAACTGCGGGCAGGAGGCGGGGTACACCCTGAACTGTTTGCCAGCCAATCGCAGGGCACTTGTGCACCATGTTGGTGACCCCTATAATAGACTCTGACATGTGGTCACTCCACGATGTTGGATGCATCCATGTTTATGTTCCTGGGTGACTTATTAGTTCCGCATTTCTCTATAACAGTCCTTTTTCTGTTCTCACCTACACTTCAATGTGAATTGTACTATGTAATATTTTTCCCCCAAAATAGCTTGCCTCCCACATCTGTATTTGAGTAAATAAACACCCCCGTTCAGTTTTTGCGGGCAATACCGTAATTGAAGAACTAGTTATCTAGGGACCTGTGAATATTTTACTGGCTCATTTTTGCTGGCTGCGACTTCTTCTCATTTAAGTTGTCCACCACTTTGCGAGAAATGCGCATTGCCTCCACCTTCAGGACTGGAGTGGCACAATAACCACATGACGATATTTCATAACCAGGCTTTGCACATTTAATGTACATTACCTTGGTGGAGGTCTGCTCTCTGATATGTGTGTAGTAAACGGTTTCCGGTTGTCTTCCCCGCTGAACTCAATCACCGGATCTGCCTAGAGTATGTGTCCCAGAGCATGTGATCATTTATCAGCCTCCGATTGGGAGCTACTTTGAGCCTCTTTGCAGTGTGAGCGCAGAGCCAGCGAGGAGCGCACACGGTCATGTGGTGGTTCCGGGGGAGGAATCCGGCCCAGAGCCCTGTGCAGGTGGATGAGGAGCGATACACTCGCCCAGTCGTCTTGGGCAAAGGCAAACACACATCAGAGAGTCCTGGGAAATGTCTCAAAGTCATTGATAAGAGGGAGCGCCTCTCATAATGCCCCCATTGTCCCACAGCAGGAAGCTGACTAAAAAGATGACAGTGTTATTTATTGCATCGTCCCAACAACAGGAAGACTCCCTGTGTTTGGGACTTTTGCTTTTTAGAGAGGAGACGGTTTTTACACTGCATTCCCGATAAATTGGCATTGATCAGTAGAGCCGATGTTTATTAGTCTGTCTCTTTCAGACAGAACTCGCCGAAGTGCACGTTCACACAGCTGTTGCAACTTCCTGCATAAATATATTTAGACACAGTGGTGCCTTGAGATACGACTGGCCTGTGATTATCAAGATATGATCGTTTGGATAAATTTGTTGCCTTATATGAGCGCTGTATGGTGGCAGTGAACTCAACTCGCTTCACAACAAGCAGCAATTTGGCAAATAGTGAACAATTCATAAAAAAAGCCACTTAAATCTTTTTATAACTCCCAGTTGAAGTTTACTGTCAAAACTAAAGATAACAAACAGAAAAGCATGTTGTCTATTTAAAACAACCACATAACTTTGCCTTAATGTCCTATAGCTTAACTTTAACATATAATGGGCTGGCTGACATATAGCATTGGTGTTGTTTCAGCAGCAGATAGTTGAACAAAATTGTATAACAACACATGTAGACCGATAATATAACAATACTCACAGGCATATATTCTTTATCCTCTGTAAAGTACGACTCATATTACTGGAGACGTGTGTCTATTATTCTGCCCCTAGGTGGCCAAGGCGCGCACACCAGAAGAAGCAGCACAGTGTCCATTGAATTGAAGCCAAAGATTTGCCAAAAAATATTTAATTTCTATTCATTCTATTTAGTTATGTCATTACTGTATAATTTTATAAAGTTGAATATGATAACAAGCATGGTCACGGAACGAATTAAACCTTTATCCCAAGGCACCACTGTACTTTCAAAAAGGAGCTGGTTTCACTGTGTAGGACTAGTTTCGTTAAATGGGTGTATCAGAGGTGTAAAAGTGGAACCGGAATTTACCCTCCTCTCCCTTTCAGACACATCTTGGCGACGTGTGCATTCACACAGCCATTGCGACTTCCCGTATTAAGATAATTAGTTGCCTTAATACTTTAAATGAGCTGTTTTGCACCCAAGTTTACATTCCCGGGCCACTTACAGTGTTTGTTCCACTGAATGAATGAATGCCTCCTCTATAATAGCCGTCATTGCATTATGTAGAGATGGCGATTAGGGTTCTAAAAGACGTGGTCATTCCGCAATGTTGCGTGTGTGTCCTTGTTTACATTCTGGGGCTACTTGGTTGTTCCACCTTGTCTGCCTCCTCCATAATACACTGCATATGTTCTTGCATTATGTAGAGATGCTGTCTTTTTTCACTCCATAATGTTGTGTGCATCCATGTTTATGTGACAAGGAATGCCGATACTTACCGTAATTTCTCGTGTACAATGCGCACCCATGTATAATACGCACCCCCAAAGGAAAAACCTTCTACCGATGTATAATACATTTTTACAATGCATGAGTTTGCCTCTACCCATATGATTAAAACATGAAGTATAATTTGTATTTTGTTAGTTTTTTTCAAATAATTATTCTGAAGTTAAGCACTTTATTTCAACACGTAATACTTTTTTTTCATTTACTTGCTCTTATTTTCAAATTCACAGTCCTACATTTATTCAGTAAATTAGAAACACCCATTTGTACTCATATATTTGATTAACCAGGCAGAAGTTGTAAGATGGGTATAATTCTTTAAAATAAAACTAAATGTATTTCACCTGGTCCTTCATGTTTTCTTTAATGGGATTCAAATTAAACGGTCGAGCATTTCAGAAAAGCATTATCATTAAACAAAACATAACCATAAATAAATTAATGATGGTTGTTGTTCAATCATCAGTCATATTTAAAAAGAAAAACAATATTTCACAAACTCTGCCAGGGTATGTAAACTTATGAGCACAACTGTACATGTATGCACTCATACGTACCCCTGTCGTATTGAAATGAAAGTGTAGGCTACACTTTTTTTATAACCACTATGTGGCGGTGACATTAGAATGAATGTGTACACCGTTCTCATAACCTCAAGGGGGCGGTGGCATTTTGGAATGAAAGTGTACAGCTTTTTTTATAACCACTAGATGGAGGCATACATTTACATACATTTATTATTTTATTTTTTTTACCTATGTATAATGCGCACTATTGACTTTTGAAAATTTTTTGGGGGGGAAATGTGCATTATACACGACAAATTACAGTATTTGTTCTGCCTCCTCTGTAATGGATGATGTTGCATTATCTGGAGACAGTGTCTTTAAAGACCACTAGAGTTCCGGTAGATTCACAAAGTTGTGTGCGCCCAATCCGGCCATAGTTTATGTTTCAGCAGCATTTTTCCACAATGGTCCCGCTTTTATTTTGTTTTAAACTCCACTTTCACTAGAGATGAATGGTAATATATAGCTAACTTTGCTTGTTATTACAAAAATGCCCCTACCCCCCTCTACTGTTGGGTAAATAAACACCCCCTTAACACTATTTGGGAAATACACTATGTGGCTATGTCAGTATTTGGCTGATAGTTACCGGTAATTATTATTGTCGGTTGTACAAGCCTATCTAGTAGGGTGGGGCATTGTTTGAATTTGAGCGATTCCAGTTCCTTATTTGGATTCCGGATCCAAACAATTCTCGATTCCGATTATTCTAGGGGGCTGGGTCAAAAAAGGTTTGCATGGTTTAAATAAAGGGTGTCCAAATTATGAACATCCATTTTCTTAGCAGCCCGCAGTAGAGACTAAAATGAACATTTGACTCTGGGTTCTTTATAACTAGTATCAATATCAAACCTATGAATTAAAAGGCAATGTGTGTGGAACCTACCTAATTGACTTCATATTTATTAATTAATGTTTCAGGTAAAAGTTAAATATAGTATTGTTAAAATCGTTATTTGGGACTGTTTTATCACGTCAAGTGGTTTATATGTGCAAGTTATAACTTGACTTTCTGTTTTAAGCTTGTAGCCTTTTATTTTGAAGGGTACGCACCGGAACTCAGCATTTTGGCACGAAAAGTAACTTCATACGGCACCTGTGATATTTTAATAAATTTTTTTAGTTGATGGAACCAAATCCTATAAAACATTGATTCCTTCCCTTACCCACCGATGAGGCACAAGGTTGGTGTTTGTGATACTGTGAGACAACGTTTATGTGAATTTTGTCCCAATTCATTGTGATGTAAAGTTGCTACGGTGACGTTTTAGCTCAGTGGTAAGCTTTTTTTTTTTCTGTCATCGGCTCTTATGTTGGTTTGAAGACTAAAATAAACATCAGTGCAAAAGTGCAACAAAGTGTTCACCTTATTAGCGGTCTCAATGTTGGTATAGACATATTTTATTGTTTCACTCACCCGATTGACTGAGAGTTGACTTCAGTGAAGCTCCACACGGTGTAGGTTGAGGCTCGGAGCGCGTCAGACGTTACACATTGTGAAAGCCTCCTTTGCATAATATAACTTTATTCCAAGTGTTGCACTGAGGGGACTGGTCATTAATTTTAACAAAGTTAAGACGCACTTCTGTTCGCCGCCGCCGTTGGGCACAAGCACGTCTTTGTGCGCGTTCTTCTTCGTTGGTTTTCGCCACTTCTTCTTCCGGCCCGGCAGACTAGGCATGGAAACCGGGAACTGAATTTTTTTTATTTTAACAATTCCGGGGGAACCGGAACATTAGTCCCAACCCTAATCTCTAGAGCCTTTTGTAACAATATTGTCACTGAAGACTCCATCTACCTTGCTCACCACAGCTTCCTCTTCTTTTTTCCCCCCTCAGGAGTTTTTTGACCATGCAAAGAAGCTGTGGGACGATGAAGGGGTAAAGGCGTGCTTCGAGAGGTCCAACGAGTACCAGCTGATCGACTGCGCACAATAGTGAGTTTGACACTTATTTCTATGTAGGGTATGCAAGTTGCAATATCCTGTTGCAGAGCTGCTAACCAATAGAAATTCACTTCCAGAACTATTTTTCCATATTTTCAATATTTTGTCAAGTTATTGCATTATATATTATGTAATAGGTTAAAAATGATTCTGCATACTGTTCAATTGCACAACATAATTACTCCGTAATTGTTAATAATTATGGGTTCAATATATATATATATATATATATATATATATATATATATATATTATATTATATATATAATATATGATATATATTATATAATATATATCTATAATATTATATATATATATATATTATATATATTATATATATATATATATATATATATATATATATATATATATATATTTTATTTTTTTTTTCAACATGCCATCGTCAAAAATCTGTGTCTATGGATTAATTGGCCTTTACCAATTCTGTTATCAACCTTGTTTTAAGGAGAAAAAAAAAAGCAAGACCATTAAATCTGATTAATCAGATCTCAAAAGTCAATCAAAACTCAGCACTCTATTTTGCAAAGAAACAAATAACTTGACAATAGATTGAATTGGATAGGTTTTGCATGGACACTAGTTCAGATTTCTAAGTTTCTAGATTTCTTATATTCACTATTTCTACTGATATGATGGAAATGTCCCCATTATGGGACTAATAAAGGTTATCTTATATCGCAAATACTTATTATTAATAATAATATACTTTTAACCTGATCCTCTTCTCAGATGTCTCCAGTGACATTAATTAATTTGCGGTTCAGAGGCTGTGATTTATTTAACATTTATATCTCCAAATGTATATTAATTGGCTTTTTATATTGTTGTTCAAACTTGGGTTACACTCTGCTATCATGCGGTTGCAGTATACTGTATCACCCAATCACTTATTTCGGTGTTTTGCGACTTCATGACACGATAGCTTAGCAATTAGCAGCATGTTTTTCCATCTTTTCTGACCCTGCTCTGCTGCCAAATGTTGTCGTCGTGTGTGTGGCCAGAGGCAAAAAGCCCCGCGGTTTGCGGCATTGTCGTGTCATGTATTAATATGACTGGCTTGTGTTTGCTCTTGGTGTGGTAAGACAACCGGCAGTCGAACGTTTGTCCTGTGGAAAATTATATGCGTGTGTGTTTACCTCCTCTTTGTGTGTGTTTGCGTGCGTGCGAGCGCGCATGTGTGACATTTGCAAAGTCTGAGCTGGCCTACATAATGTGAAGATGCCCTTCCCCCATTTACAGTAAATACAATCAACAGACATCTCATAAGGTACACCTGCATGACCTAATACATTGTAATGTTATCTGCCTTTGCAAAGATAATCATCAAGAATGTGTTTATTGCTTCGGTTGTGGCTTGTTCTAATATTTTGGCTGCCTTACATAGTGACCCGGAGTGGGGACCTCTGATGTGACAAGCTGTGAGTTGCAATAATGTAGCTACATACCTCGTACCTGTCAAGCAAAAAGCCATTCAGTCTCTGTGCAGTTACAGTCCAAGGAAGGAATGTTCACCTGTGCTGGTTACAGTCCACTGGCATAAGGGCCAAATGGGGCAGTGACTCGCAAGATTCACCAGATGCGGGGGAAAAAAGCTTGCTGTGTGTGGCATTCGGCACTTTGTAATTTGACTGGAGGGTCACAGTTGGTTAGTTCATTTGTGAGTTAGTTGGTTGGTTGCTATCATATTTTATTAGTCATTAGTTTAGACTTTCTTCTATACCGTTTAATTATCTTAACTTGAATGTTATTTTATTTAGTTTAATTCATTAGACTTGTATCTAAGTCAATGAACACCTAAAGCAAAACAAAATATATGAATAATGTCCAGTCAAAGAGTGAATAAATGTCATTGGGAATCCCAATATAACTGACTGGCACAGAATTTCTTTCGGGATCAATAAAGCATCTACCCAAGCTAGCCTAAGCCTAAACTTGTTGCTGCCCAATACTTAACACTTGAATTGAGCCCAAGGGCAACTTAGTCTGTTCAAGTGTTGTGTAGTGTACAGGAGGGACAATTGGCCTTGGTGACCGGTTGAACTTTTTGGCCTGCCGTTGCTCTGCCCCTCTGCTCCTTTTATTGCATATGTTTTCACACCCCTTATTTATTGCACTGGGTGGCGTCTATCTGACCACGAAAATGGCTCCTTGATTAGTTTTGACAGTGAGTTTTCTCTGGGTACTCTGGTTTCTTCCCACATCTGAAAAACATGCATGCTAGGTTAATTGAAAACTAAATTGCCCATAGGTGTGAATGGTTATTTGTTTATATGTGCCCTATAATTGGCTGGCGACCAGTTCAGGTTGTACCCCGCCTCTCTAGGCTCCAGCGTGCTCGTGATCCTAGTGAATAAACTGTAAGCAGTACAGAAAATGGTTGAATGGATGTGTTTCAAATGCACACTAGTGACACCTACAGGACTTAACTGGAACAGCTGCAGCCCGGATATGCAATGTGAGCAGTCAAAGTAGCTTTGACTTTCTGTTGCGGTAGATTACTTGCACAGTGTATGCTAAAATCCATTGAACAACAATCTCCTATGGATTGCTAAATCCCAGCCAGACAAAGGTGTATATGGGTCACAATGTTTTTTTAGCCTGGCACCTGCACAGTGTTTTTTTGTTTTGTTTTAAAACAGTTGTACAACTCCTGGTGCTGTTTGGACATACTGATAATAGGTGCGGTGTGTGGCAAGGCTGGAGCTGATGTTTGGGAGGTTGTTGCAGCGCCACCACACGCCTGTTTATATAAAAAAAAAAAAAAATTCTTCTTGTACTCTCGATTGACTTGTAGGTGAGCACGAGGACATGTGCGGGCTACTCGTGTCCCCTCCCCATCCCAAAGGTTGGTTGCCCTTATCTGACAGGGTTTGGTCAAAGGCACACTTAATCAGTGACTTTTAGTGGATTTACAATGCAGGTCTAAGTGTCCAACTCTGATTTAGTGCCTTTTTTTTTTTATTAATTTTTTTTTACATATATTTCGTATGACCCATTTACATATATTTCGTATGACCCATATCCAACGTTAATACCATGTTAGTATTGTCACTAGTGTCAATATCAAGGATACGATAATAAATATTGCATACTGTGTAATTGTCCTGGACTGATTCTTTACCAGTCATTGATTCAAATGAAGGTAACATTAACTGACTGATTTCATGGTTCCTCTAATGTACAATATTTAGACCATGCTTAATGTTCTATACACCTGTAATGTACAATATTACATCATATTCAATGTCTGTGTAGTTTTAATGTACCATATTCACACAATGTTCAATACAACGCTAATGAAGCGTAGTCATCATATTTAATGGTCTACTCTTTACATTGTTCTATATTTTCATCATGATCTTCAATACAACTCCAGTAGAACATGTTTACAACATATTTGTTAATACACTTCTAATGTAGCATATTTACATCATATTAATGGTCCATGTACTTCTAATGTTCCATACACAATATGTAATGTTCTCGAGAGCCCTAATGGAGCATGTTTACATTATATTTAATATCAATACACCTAATGTATTGTATTTCCATCTTAATGTTCTTTACACCTATAATGGAGCATATTTAAATCATAGTAAATGTTTTATACACCTCTATAGTACCATATTTTATGTCATAATGTCTATACACCTCCAATGTAGCATTTTTATTTTCTCTTCATGCTGCCGTGAACCAAATCCAAATTGTGCTAAAACTCTGAATTATGTCGCTTACGAACTTGTGTAAATCCAGCCTTGGTCTCAGGAGGCTCTTTTACTTCTTCCCGAACACACCGTAGTACTTGAACATAAATTTGACTATGGGTCAAGTCCTGTGCCTGAGAGCATAGAGGAGGGAGGGGGCGGTCAGGTGACACTCACATGGCCTCTCCAAGCTCCGCCTTACAGCACAAACTTCCTCTTTCTCAGCTCTCAGCCTGTTTGTGGGCTCACAGGCCTCAACCAATGCTGCCTTGTGGAAAAGGTTAATATAAGTGCTATAAGTCCTATTGGAATACAAATTTCCCTCTGGAACTGAAAATTAGATGGAATTTTATTTCTTTCCAGGGGGTTGCTTCAGGTGTTTGAATTAAAATATGCATTTTTAAGGGGACATAATATGGAAAATTTGCTTTTTAATTGCTTCTACACAAATAGTTGGGTTCCTGGAGTACCTGCCTCCACGTCAAGTGCGAAAAACACAAAAGTAATTTCCGAAAATGGATCTTTGAGCAAGTCGTTTGGAATTTTCCCCCCACAGCAATGTAATGCTACAGCTCATTTACATAATAACCACGCCCAGATGACTCTCTCTCTCTCATGACTTGACTGCTAGGCTGGGTGAGCATCCACCTTTTAAGCCGCTTGTCTTTATCGTACCCGCCTAACTCCGACCCCGGTAGACATGGTGACGAAAGCCGTGCTCTTTGGCCCTACGGGAGTTGGGGTGTGTGCAGTGGCTCATTTCCATGAGTTGGGCTCACCCCTGCAAAACAGATTAAAAAAGGAAGGGTCTAAAGTATAATCTAATCTCTGTTTAGTCTGTGAATATTTGTATAAATAGAAGTTCTTGAACATTTATCTTGGAAGGTGGTTGAATGAGATTTTCTTATTTTCTAAAGATGCATTTTTAGAATCACGACTGTGACCAAAAGGCAGACAGACCAAATTGTCCAAAGTTGTCCAAATTGCGATTGCTCACTTGAATGTTTATATTTTACCGCATAAAAAAACAAAAACAAAACTTCTAAGAATTTCCAGGAGCAAATTTTCCCAGAAAGCCTCATGCTGGAACCACCCTCTGGACAGGAAATAAGCGCGAGCCAAAGAGCGTGTTCCTATCGATACTTTGGAATCCATCGATCCGCCCTGCGCTTTGCACATTTATATGTTTTAACAGCATAGATATGTGTCTGCCAGTTGATTGATCGCCAGCTATTTTCAGCCGCTGCAGGACTGGTTCCATTGCAGAGTGCTGCTTCGGACGTGTCAAAGTATTGGGACACAGTCCCCTCACAGGAGGTGGTCACGATGACTATTAAGAGTGAAATAACATAAACAATGTAATACCTGAGTGATTTGATGTTTGCAGTGGTAGTTTTTCAGTTTATTCATTTATTTGGCAAGGACCATGTACAGAACAGATTAAACTCTACAATAGAGCTGTTCTGCATCAGATTATAGCTATGTAGCTAATTTCCACCTGCAGCCATTGTGGCTGGTAAGGAAGAAAATCAAAAGAGGAGAAAAATTAAGAGATTAGGAGCAGCAAACTCTATGTATACATCCATAAATTACATCATTCATGCCTGTTCTGCAAATATGTACAGGGGCTGACATTAAGCCTTTTTGAGCCACGTTGTGTTCATGATATAATTAATACATTGAGTTTTAGTGATTTTTTAATATTTAGTGTCTTTATAATGTATTATTTAAGACCCTTAAAGAAATTATTAGTACAATTTCATTCATGGCTATGACTGTGTAGTAACCTCACTAGATCCAGACATTGCAATAGCACAAATAAATATTAATGCTTCAAAGAATGATGCAATGACAAAATTATGAAAATATTTACTTAGCACTGATATTTCAATAATGCACAATGACTTTTTTTTTAAAATAAAGGCCGCAGTTACCAAACCTTTTAGTGCCACTGACTTTATAGATATATAACCAGATATTTGTGGTTATGTACACCATAGAGCTAAATTTACACACGCCGGCCGTATTCCGACAAGTGTTACGACAGTAACATTACAGTGATGTAAAGTGTCATGGTGTTTTCTTACTATTATAATAAAGTTCTTGTTAGCACACAGTTGTTGTCCGCCACTTTTTAGATATAATAATCTGGCGATGAGGCTTCACTTTGCGTCCCTTTCCTTGTTCCTCGTCGCCATTCCGTGGTCCCGCTGCCGCTGGTATGAATCTGTTAATAAGGCTAGCGGCCATTGGGGTTAGCCTCGGCTAACATCTGGAGGCTACTCCCGATTTGTGTCCCTTTTTCCAGTCAAGTGCGTGCCAGTCGTGGTTTTTCCTTGCATCATTACAACATCATGTCTTGGCCGGGTTGTTTCGGTGATAGTTCTTTCGGGCCGAAACCGAAAATGCACTTTTGGGCCATTTTCGGTGGCACCTGTCAACTGCTTTTCGAGTCCAGAACCATTGGACATTGTAGTCATGGTCATTATACCAATGAACTCACTGAGCTAATATTTCGTTTTATAAGCACTGTTTCTCTTAAATATTTCACAATTGTGTTGCAAGGATAATTTTGCCAGCTTCCGGCGTAGCAGTAATAACACTACCGTACCGTCTGCATGAGAGTGGCTACAACCAGAGTGCCAGATTTAACCCTTAAGACTCATAGGCCACGCGCCCCATTTGTGTTAACTTGAAAGCAATCGAAAGCATCTAATGATCTGAATGTGTAAAGCTGCAACGGCTGTGTGAATGGGGGATGTCTTGGATTCAATAAGTTCCATTTGAAAGGGACAGGCGAATACATTTTGGGAAGGCAGTGTGAAAGGAGCTGTGAACTGATGATTTTGAGTTTTACTCATTTTATGCTAATTTCATTTTTCAAATAGTTCCGGTGTGCTCTTAGAGTTTTGTTTTTATTGTGGTGGGGTGTAGAGAGTCCTGGATGGACTAACGTGTCTGCAGAGGCCTCGCAGGAAGTCGGGCCGTGTTCTGGTTCTCCTGGGCTGGGCTGTGGCTGGTTCTCTTCGTGCTGGTCACGGGACCCCGCCACCAGGCCTCCAGTGGGGGTGGGGTTGGTGGGCACTGACACAGTCATCTGGGGCAGTAAAATACTAAGAATGCCTGCCATTGTCAGCCAGGCTCTGGTCGCTGGAGGGCCCGGCAAAACAGAGCTTTGCAAACAGTGGCTTTGCTCAATAAGGAGTCTCTTCTCTTCATGGAAGAGCCCGAGAGAGCGATATATTTATATACGCCGGTCTCTACCACCCTCCTGCCACACACACACACACACACGCGTTACTTGCTTTATTTCAACACTTTTTGCAAGATTTATGTGAAGATGATTTTGCTTGTAGCTGAAGTTGCCATTTAGAGGCTGAACGGCAAAACCGATGATTTCATGAAATCCCTGCAAAATAGTCAGTGTTAACTCAGTGCAGCAGCAACATGGTTTCAGTGTCACAAACTGAAGTGCAAAAGTATTGGGAAAATTTGCAAAAATATTCTTGAAAATAAATGCATATTGCAGCAAGAAATTATTAAACAAAATATACAAATATTCAGAAAAATGTAATACAAAATATAAATTAATACAAAAATTTAAAAATTATTAGAAAAAAAAATAAAAAATTTGAAAAGTACAAATATAAAGCAAACAATTTGATACAAAGACAAATGTTAGAAGGAATTTACAAATTGTTTACAAAAAATACACAAACATTGGAAAAAAATTTAAATGGGAAAAGAAAATCTTTAAAATATATAAAAATATCAGAAAAAAATAGACCCAGAAATTATAAAAATAGTCAATCCAAAATACACATGTTAACAAAAAAAAAATGTAATATTCTCTTGTATTTAATTTTTTAACAAAAAATACAAACGTACCTGATGCAGTAAAAATTAAAAGTACACAAATATTAGGACAGGTACACAAATATATAAAACAAATATTAGTCACAAAATACAAGTATATTAGATGACAAATGTAAACTTTGGTAAACAATAAAGTATTAGATAAATAGACAAAACAAAAAATATATACGGTGAATAAACAAATATTTGGAAAATACAAAAACAGTAGAAAAAAATAATTACAAAATACAAAAATGTTTATTTGCGGTGTTAGTATCACAAGCTGTGTGGTCACGGCTCCTTTTCTTAAACTTTCAATTAAAAAAACAAGCAAAAATAACGTATCCCTGAAGCAAAAATGTGCATCTATTTTGGTCTCACCCGCAGCTACAAACTGTCAATTGCAGCAAAATGTTTTGATTAGTTGCACTTTAGCGCCTGCTAAAAGGCGTGTGGAGCTGTGAGTCCCATTCTGAAAAAGCCCCGCCTCTTCTGTGCTCCTATTGGCTCCCTTACTCAGATAGAAATGGAGTCATAGACATGATCACACACGTCCTAAAAAGTGTATTCTTCTTGAAAGAGCTCTCAATCCATATTATTTCCGAATGTCCTTTATTGGAATCAGATGACACTGTTGTCAGATGACTGAAATTGTACCAGAGGCGCATAATGTGTGTATGTGTGTGTGTGTGTGTGTTAAGACCAGCTCCACAACGTGATCTGCTGGAAGTTCAGTTGAACTCCCATCTTCACAAACCACTGTCTTTAAGTATATTACAGCTCCCCCTGGGGACACCCCCAACAGAAGAAGAACAAGGAAAGATAGTACATTAGGTACAGTCATGTTTTATGCTCTCATTTTCTCATTCATTGCATTTCCATTCATTTAAAGGAGGAAAGATGATTTGAGATGCGAGTATTGAGATAAGAGTACTGCGATGCGAGGGTGGTCATAGAATGAAGTGAACTGAAGGCACCACTATACTAGGAAAGAAATTCAAAAATCTTAAGAAAACAAAAATTAAAAATAAATGGGAAAATATTTTAATGTGTATTTATAATGACAAACATTTGAAAGTATTAGAAAATGATATAAAAATATTGAATGAAAAGTACACGTTTTTAAAATGCAAAACCTTTAGGCAGAAGTATACTAAAGAAATTTACAAATTACAAAAATATGAGAAAATAATACATGTTACTCAACAAACAACCTATCATGTTTAAAAAATACACAATAGAAAAATATAATAGATGAACCATGCAAATATTAGAAAAAAAAAACATTAGAAATTAAGACAAAATATTACACAAAATGCATAAATATGAAATAAAAGTACTCAAATGTTAGATGAACAAAATTATTAGACAAAAATAGATTAATAATACAAAAATGTATCATAAATTTATATAAAAATATATTTCATCAAAACAGCGAAAAACCACCATAACCTGGGCTGCCTTAATTTCGTAACACTGTAACATGCGTGTTTGACATAATCTTCCTGTCTTTTTCTACAAGCAGGTAGTTTTATTATGCGAGGAAAATAAAATGGCATGGTTAATAACTTCATTCATCCTGTGAGGAAAATTTAATAGCGGAGTACAAAACTGCATTATACAAGTAGCTGTTAATAGTTGAAAACAATAAAACGTTACAAACTTTCTTTGCTGAGTAACGACTTTCCTTTTTAATTTACTTCTAAGGTTGTCATTTTAATTATTATCATGATATGATGCTTTTGAAAGGCAAACAGAAGCCAAAGAAATGCAAAAAAAAAAAAGAAAAATCCTGGTCTAATTCCAACTAAAGTGAACATTGAAACAAAGCTTTACACGATCAGGATTTTTGGGGCCGATTAGCGAGTTTAAAAAAACGATCTCTGATCACAAGATGGAGGAATGTGTCTATTTAAATGACCTGTTCATTTACTGTATATACTTGTGTACTTAATTGCTCCAAAAAATATATTTACAATAAATAATATAATGTATCTTTGTTCCTCTATTTATGCCAGTGAGGCATAGTGACAGACAGAACAAATGAATGGTCTTCTATGAGATGGCGGGAAGTAAATACAGTAATTAATGTATCCACTTTTTGTGACGTTTTTGTTTGTTGATGTGCCGTGAGATTTTTCAATTGTAAAATATGTTCCTTGGCTCCATAAAGGTTGGAAACCACTGCTCTAGTTAGATCGTGTATTCTAATCAGTCAGGTCAAACCAACATTACATGACAGAAATAATGGGTGCTAACTTACTGTAATTAAATTACTTTGGTGTAATTAAATTACTTCGCGCTCACCAAAACTTTATAGAGCATGATTCGACAGAACGCCTGCATGTTCGCTTACAACCGTTAGTGCTACCACTTGCTTGCGAGGCTACATAGCGTTTTTGTTCCCTGCTTGCGAGCCGTATCGTATTAAAAGTACATGAACATACCTCAAGCAAGCCTTAAACGAACGTCCTCTCATCTACTGAGCACCGGTGACCACCAACACACGTTTTCCCCCATTTTGTCCTCATAATATAGTCGTCGCCACGGTAACGAGTGTATCCGGTCGCATTTGAGTTGACAAGATAAAGCCCAATGATCGTAAAAAACAAGATGCGCCGGTATCGGAATACAAGATGTTATTGCAGTATTCTGACATAGTGCAATCTTGAAAGAGCAAATTTGTGTTGTAGTCTGATCCGGCATTACGTGTTGTCTGTTCCACACCGCCACCTTTTTTTATTTTATTTATTATTTTTTTTTTATATAAATAACTTTATTGCCCGTCAGCGATTTACAAGACTACGCCAAAAGACACGCGACAAGGCTAAAAATAAACTAGCTTTTGGATTCAAATATACTGTGCACAATGGCGACGCAGAGTAAATGTCTTTTACGGAGCCGATCAATGACGTCATTGATCGGATCGGCGAATTATGACATAAAAGCCGATCAGCATAAAATGCTAATTATCGGCCTATACCGATAAGGCCGATAAAATCGGTGTAAAGTCTAATTGAAACGGTTTCTCCATGTGTCATACCTTCTGCCACACATTACGGTTTCATCTGCTTTTAAGTGTCAAGGGCCTAAACCTGCCCCGGGTAGCACCATGCAACATGTCACAAGATTAGCCGCTGTGTGTGTTTTCATTTTTTCATTTTGTCCTTTCATTGAGGAGGAGGGGGTCATACGTTCTCAAATGTCGACTCCATCTCTCGGGTTGTCAAGGCAACACACCCGGTTTTGCTTTGCCACGTTTACATAGCTTGTTATTCATCCCATGCCAGTTTTAGTCCTGCTCATCTTTGTACATGAACAGTTGTGCTGTAAAAAAGAGGCAATGTTAGAACCCCCCCCTCCCACACACACACACACACACACACACACAAATATTTAAAGAAAATACACAAATATTGGGGGGAAAAAAATCTAATATTCAGAAAAAATAACAAATATTTACAGTCTCCCCACAAATATTAGAAATGAAATACTAAAATAGTGAGATAAAACATACTAAAATATTAGACAACCTGTCTACACTCACAGATAACTGAAGAGAAATACAAAAACATTAGGAAGGAAGTCATGATAACGATACGTGTCCAGATGTCTATCTTAAATTGCTGCCATGGAGGCGATGATTAGTGACTTATGCTGCATTGACACTGGACGTGAAGCGAACTTCTGCCTCTGCAGCTCTGCATTGTATTAGCCGCGTAGCAAGCATTTCCCAATACAAAACGCGGAAAGCAGGGAGATTTTATTACTATTTCAAAATATATATATATATATATTTTTATATATATTTTTTAAGTATAGTGTACACAACCACGCGCTGTCCACAGTTTTTACTTGCGGTCATATCCGCGTCCTGTTTCGTCCATTTTATTTCGGTGACAAAAGTCTTTGGGCCGAAAAGCAAAAATGCACTTTTGGGCCTTTTTCGGGGGCTGAAAGTTCTGTGCATTACGAGACAAAATACAAAATGTAAAGTATTAGGAAGAAAATAAAATATACCAACACTGGGAAACATTTTTGTAAATTTAAAACAAATATTACGGCAAAATAATATAAAAATATTGCAAACTTCAACAAAAATACACTGTTAGAGGGTAAAAATTCAGTAAATTGGGAAAAAATACAAACTTATTCAAGGAATACAAAAATATTAGAAAATCACATATATATTCGAAAGGAAATGCAAAAACATTCGGTAGAAAATGTGACACTATCATACAAAAAAAACAAGATATTAGAAGAGAAGAAAAATATTAGGAAAAATATAAAATTACATAAAACATATTCAAATATCAGAAAATAAATATACAAATAAATTTCACTTACATTAGGAAAATTTTGAAAAATGTAAAAAGAATATCTGACAGTATATCGCTAGAATATTACGGAATAGGAAAAATACACATACAAAATCAAGGTGAAGGAAAAATACACATACAAAATCAAGGCGAAGGAAAAATCTGAAATGAATAGAAAAGAAATACAAAAGTATTTGGTGAAACATTTTAAAACATTAGGAAAAACAAAAATATTAGTAAAAAGTATACAAACATTAGAAAAATTACTTTGGAAAAAATATATTAGAAAAACTATGCAAAAATATTAGACATAAATACAACAATATTAAATGAAGAATACAGAAAACAAATACAAAATCCATCCATCATTTTCTCTTTTCTGCTTATCCCCACTAGTTGGAGCGTATCCCAGATATCAAATGAAAAGTATACAAATAAAAAAAAAAACAACCTCATAAATGATTGCTTTTGTCTTTCTTTCCCCTGTCATATTAACTCCTCTTGCATTCCTTGCTGGTTTGGTTAGTTGGTTTGAGCAGTGGTGGGGGGGAAACGTTTACGTTAAAGCCAAAGAGAGAGAGGCTATAAATAGATTTTTATTTTTGGGTTAAAATGTGCTTCCATTTTAAAGGACGGAGAGGAGGGAGTGAGGCATGTGGTGAATGGCGGATGTTGCCGGTCTGTGTGTGGAATACACACACGTACACGCACAGAACACACGACACAGAGTGCTGTTGATCGGGAGGGTTACGGCACAGACCGCTGGAGGACAGCAGCAGTGGCGCTGTTCGGAGAAATTGTGGAATGATCGTCCATAGAACGCCCACCCCCCACTTCTGTCGCTCCCTCCTTCCCCCCATCCTTTAGAGCTTATGTAAACTAGCAGTGGAGCCAGGGCAAGCGAAGGCTATTTTTAGCAGCAGCAGCAGTACTGCAGAGCAGAAACTGGCAGCGGGTCACGTGTGCGCAGCTGAATCAAAGGGAGTATCCCGGCAATGCGCTGTAAACAAAGGGAAGGTCAGTAGCAGAAGGTGAGACACAAAACGCCTCTGTTAGGTTAATATGTGTGTATCCCCCCCCTCGCCCCCTCTCCCCAGCACTCCCACCATATCCCCTTTACTCTTAAGTCTATGATAGTAAATGAATCGGAGGTGTAAGAATATCATCATACACATACATTCTCTGTTGCAAAAACCCAATAAAGAATATGAATGGGAGCTCGCTCCCCCTTTTTTTTTTTCACGCAAATCCTCGAAATGATCGGCAAACTTGATGACTTCAATTTGCCCAAAATGGCTGCTTCAAGTTAAAATGTCTGGCTCCCAGTTTAGTTTTAGCATTGGTTCTTGAGACCTTTCCATGCATTCTGTTATGATATTCATGGGCACCTAATTTAGTCTCAATCATTGAAACTGGTTTCTGGAGCTGTTTATTTTTTAATGTTCGGGGTGCAGTATTGGGTGAATTTTGGGAGGTTGGGATTGGGACCCCTAAAACATTTTCACCAGGATACACATGCTTGAAAAGTTTGGGATTTTGGGTTATGTTGAGGACCCCAAAAAGTTGTTTAATTAGTCTTTAAATAGCAAAGTGACAAGATTTCTTTCACAATGTGGAGTCTAGATGGAATGGGCCACTTCAACCTGAGTACAACGCACCAAACAGGAGAAATTTAGTTATTTGTATTACAAAAATTGCCTTTTCTGGGAACGTTTTTAAAGTATGTTGTCACCCATAGAAAATCTTGTCTTCAAATTAGAGTAAAAAAGTAAAATTGTCTTATTTCTTGGCTCATTTCGTCTGCTACGCTGACAAGTTTCAGTAAAAAAAAAAAAATCCACCAATCACTTGTAAAAGTGGAAATTCCAAGACTTCGATGTGTCAAAAATTACTGTGATGCTTCAAACGGCGTCATTAAGTGCAAATGTAACATTATTGATACGAAGAGCAGTGTGGGCAGTGGGATGATTTGAAAGAGCTGAATGGTAGTTGGTGTTTTTTTTACCTAAAATGGTCATTGATAGCGCGCTAATAGCAATTGCTAACCATTTAGTATATTGCTGTCTTAAATTCTGTATACCAAATTTATACCATACGCTCAGTACCAACATCTATCCATCCATCCATTTTCAACACCGCTTATCCCAGTTAGGCTCGCAGGGCTCTGGAGCCTATCCCAGCTGACTTCGGGCGAAAGCCAAACTACACCGTGAACTGGTCGCCAGTCAGTCGCAGGGCACATATAGACACAGACAACTATTCACGCTCACATTCACACCGTCACTGAGTGGGAACTGAATCCACGCTGCCTGCACCAAAGTCAGGTGAGTGTACCACTACACAATCAGTGACCAGTACCAACATATGCAGTTTTAAGGATCAAAGTCCATCCCACATAAATGAGCTGTTAGTAGTAAAATATAAAAAAAAAAAAAATTAATAGGGGGGGGGGGGGGGGGTGGCTATTATTTGATTATTCGACCAAAATCAATAGGAGAATCTATTCTAAAAAGGTGATTCATTCATCGAAAGAATAATAATAAACACAGATTCCATGGACAACGACCAGACCACCTATTGAGTTGTTGTGCTAGCTGTTAGCATCGTCCAGGCAACCACGCCCTCCTGGGTGGAGAAAAAAAAAGGCCCCGCTTCCTCCTCAGACTCCCTTAGTCAACTCAACTTTAACCTCATGCGGAATGTGGTCAGAGGAGGTCACAACAGGCTATTTATGGAAAGCTTTTATATCTTTTCAGTCTCTGGGGTTTGTTTGCATAGATGGCCTGAGCTGAGTGGGTGGGATGTTGGGGGCTACTATCCAATGTGAACACTTGGGTTTCAGTTATAATTAACGCTCGTCAAGTTGAACTGCGAAAAATGTCCTGGTTTCCCTTTGTGGGTCTGATTTCGACTGTTTCTTCCTCACAATGTGAGCACTAAATACATAATGATTAAGTTGCACCTGTGTGGACATTTTTTCTAAAGATGACCCTACATTCCAAGGTGGCCGAAAATTTTGCATTATTCTGAAATCGAAAGGCTCTATTAGGGCCTTTTTATACTACACTTGGTTTTCCCGGTGTTCACCGCCGGGCAGGGCACAAGGACAACGGTGCTCCGGTGAAAGCTTGCCCATATTTGGAAGTGGTTGCTTAGCAGCTTACTAGGAAGTAGCACGGATACTTTTGGTTGGTCTATGGCTGTTAGCACTAGGAAATCACTCCGCTGGCCACTCTCCTATTGAATGCACATTCTGACGTTACCATGACATCCCTCCCAAGTCAAACATTTTTCAAGTCGAGGCGTGGCGCCACAACTTGTCCGAGACAGCAAATGCCCACCTTGCGCATCGCACTGCGACACAACACAGCGTTCTGCCGTAAAGCTCTCGCAACACAAACATAATATATGGGTTTGTCGACGGCGTGCTGTGCTCTGCTAAGTGCAGTGTGAAATGCCCTTAAGAAATCCATAATGTAAAATGTTGATATTGTCCATATTGTAATACAGTCATTTCTTCAAACATCAACAACGATCGGATTCATTTCTGCTGTGTCGAAAATTCAACTGTCGGGGTCCATGACGATCAGATTAATTTCTGCTGTGTCAGCGATTTAATGACGGGTCTCACAACGATCAAGAAGATTTCTAGCTTGACAGAGTTTGAATCCGGGGATCTTGTGACCATCTGAATTTTTGGCATGTCTGCAATTTGACAACAGGTCACACAACGATTGGATCAATGTCTGGCATGTTGGATTCAACGACATGTCATAGGATGATCGCATGAATTTCTGCTGTGTCAGAGACTCAACAGCAGGTTGTATGATGATCGGATGATTGCTTTTTTTTTTTTTGGGCATGTTGGCGAGCGTTGTTGTTAGCATTGTTTTTAGCATTAGACATCCAAATTCACACGTCTGAAACTTTATCTTGGGCATGTTGGCGAGCGTTGTTGTTAGCATTGTTTTTAGCATGAGACATCCAAGTTCACACATGGCTGAAACTTTTATCTTCATGACTAGTTGTCACAGTCGAATGGTTGAAATGTACAGACACGACACCTACAGGATTTAAGTGGAACAACATCAGCATACAGTCTGGGCGGCAAAGTCTTCTCTCTACAATGTTTGCACGTTTTGCATGTTACATGCTTTGTTTCTGTATTCAGTTAAGCTGCGGTCCACCCAGTTGTTGCGGTGTCACTCGCATTATTCCACCGCCGTTATCCTGTTAATCACTCGCACATCAAATCACCTCCTAGTCTCGTCCACCTGATCTGCTGAGATTAACAGGAAGCTACTTTTAATCATTTGCATTCCGTCATAATGAAAGAACCGATTAATATTTAGATGATTAAGCGTTAGCAGCTAATCCCCTATTTGTATGATGTATATTTTTCATCACTACAGCTACTTGTGACTGTGGGTCAGCCTGTCTCACAGGACCCATGTTAACTGCTCCATGACAGGCAACATCCTTATCAATTATCCCCCTCACTTCAGCTCTCAACTCGTATAACCCCCCCGAGTGTCGGATTTATCGCAACTGACACGCCGTCTGTCCCAGTCAGTCGGCACGGGGGCACTGCGATGTTTGCGCTCATCTGCGTCTCCCTTTAATGCGGAGAAACACAACTCGAGTTACTGTAAATATCTTTTTAAGTCTTATGTTTGTGTGTTGGCTGTACTACTAATGTCAATATGACCCACTTCATCTAAAAAATATATATAAATAAAAATTAGTGGTTATTGTGAATATTGTAAAATCTAAAACAAAATCAATTTTGTAAACAAACAAAGCAAATGCCTCACATTAAGCCCTTTGTGTCAATGGTGGGCCAATATTAAAAAATCATGGACATTAAAAACATATTTTCACACATTTTTTACATTTAATATATATTTTTAATAGTTTTAAGCTTTAAAATAGGTAAAGTTTGACCTGAACTTGCAAAAATATATTGTGTACGAACACCAAAGACACACTGATTTACTACAAAACTAATCAAGAATTTATCATTAATTGGTTTGGGAAAACCCTGCACTGAAATAGCTAGATACACACTAGCTATATAGCCATTTTTTTTGTGTTTATTTGTTTAGTAAAATTCCTCTGACAAAAATTGTTGCGACACTACTGATCCCATTTTCATTCTGTTGCTAGTCGACTTCACACCGATCTGATCGGCCTGATAATTAGCATTATATGATGATAATTAGCATTATATGCTGATTGGCTTTGTCATAATTCGCTGATCCATTCAATGACGTCATTGATCGGCTCCGCCAAACACATTTACTCCACCTCGCCGTCGTGTACAGTATATTCGAATCCAAAACCTAGTTTATTTTTAGCCTTGTCGTGTGCCTTTTGAGGTAGTACTGTAAATAGCTGACCACCAATATTTATTTAAAAAAAAAACATGCGGTGTGGGACAGACAACACGTAATACCCAGATCAGACTACAAAACAAATTTGGTCTTTCATGATTGCGCTATGTCAGACGACTGCAATAAAATCTTGTTTTCCGATACCACCGCCTCCCGTTTTTTACGATCACTGGGCTTCATCTGGACTGGATACGACTCGTTACCATGGTGACGACCACAATAATGGATCGCGCCATGTGTTTATAAGAACAAAATGGGGGAAAACGTGTGTTGGTGGTCACCGGTGCTCGGGAGAGGACGTTCGTTTAAGGCTTGCTTGAGGAATGTTCACGTACCTTTAATGCGATACCGCT
This sequence comes from Phycodurus eques, assembly GCF_024500275.1. Classification (NCBI taxonomy): domain Eukaryota; kingdom Metazoa; phylum Chordata; class Actinopteri; order Syngnathiformes; family Syngnathidae; genus Phycodurus; species Phycodurus eques. Next base: position 17,203,652 of record NC_084537.1, read on the forward strand.
CGCAAGCAGGCAACAAAACTTATGTAGCCTAACAGGCTAGTGCTAGCACTAACGGTTGTAAGCGAACATACAGGCGTTCTGTCGAATCATGCTCTATAAAGTTTTGGTGTGTGTGAAGTAATTACACCAAAGTAATTTCATTACAGTAAGTTATTATTTCTGTCATGTTGTAATGTTGGTTTGACCTGACTGATTAGAATACATGATCTGACGAGAGCAGTGATTTCCAACCTTTATGAAGCCAAGGCACATATTTTACAATTGAAAAATCTCACTGCACACCAACAAACGAAAATGTCACAAAACGTGGATACATTAATTACTGTATGTACTTCCTGCCATCTAATAGAAGACCATTCATTTGTTAGATATATTTATTGTAAATATAATTTTTTGTGCAATTAAGTACACAAGTATATACAGTAAATGAATAAGTCAGTTAGGTAGACACATTGCTCCATCTTGTGATCGGATCGGTTATCGTTTTTTTTTTTTTTTTTTTAAACTCGCCCCAAAACTCCTGATCGTGTAAAGCCTAGTTGCTAGCCAAAACAGTGGCAGCTACTGAAGCAGGTAAACAGTCTCTCGCAGAGGATTCCTCCATGTTCGCTGAGGATTTTATGTCCCATGAGCCCATCCACAATGTTATCTATTTTTGCATGATAGGCCAGTTTTACTTTAAATAAATTGTCCTTTACTAGTCTTATTGTAATATTCAATAATTGTCCACAGGTTTGAATGTGAGTGTGAATGGTTGTTTGTCTATATGTGCCCTGTGATTGACTGGCGACCCGTCTGGGGTGTAGTACCCTGCTTCTCCCCAGACAGCTAGGATAGGCTCCAGCTCCCCTGTGACCCTATGAGGATAAGGGGTATAGAAAATGGATGTATGGATTTTTAATATTATTTTTAAATTTACATGGTATATTAAATATTTTGACCCGGGTCGCATTGACTCTTGAAAATATTTGGTGTATCAAAGAAACAAACATGAAAGGAGGTTTGATTGTCACAATACAGTACATTTCTCTTAGTTTCCGCTTGAACATGATTGGTCGGTCCTGCTCGTTTCCGACGTGCGAATGACAGGATGCATTCGGAGCGGCCTGGCGAGATAGAGGGAGATGAGTGGTATGGACCGACTGGGGTTGCCATGGGAACCTAGCTGCTAAAAACAGGCAGGGTCAGTGTGCTGCTCCTGCTGTGGTGGAGTGAGCATAACTATGCCTCCCGCAGGCCGCCATGCGCAATAGCACCCTTTGCTGAGAATCCTCACGCTTGAGCTCGTCAAGGGAATCAAAACAGGAGATGTACAATGAACAGTCCCTTCCAAAAAGTATTGGAATGGCAAGGTCAATTCATTTTTTTTTGTTATATATTGAAGACATTTGGGTTTCAGATCAAAAGATGAATATGAGACAAAAGTTCAGAATTCCAGCTTTTATTTCATGGTGTTTACATCTAGATGTTAAACAACTCAGGATAGAGCACCTTTTGTTTGAAGCCACCCACTTTTCAAGTGAGCAAAAATATTGGTACTGGCATTATTAAATTAACTTAAAGTGAATAATATTTATTATTGCCCTGCAATTGGCTAGCGACCGCTTCAGGGTGTATGTATCCTGGCTCATGCCCGTAGTTAGCTGGGATAGGCTACAGCATACCTGCGACCCTAGTGAGGATAAGCGGTGTAGAAAATGGATGGATGGACATTTAATATAGGGTGGCATTAAGCCTTACTTGCAATTACTTCTTCAAGGCTGCGACCCATTGACTTCACCAGACTGTGGCATTCTTCATTTCAAATGCGGCCTCTTTCAGTTCTTGTTTGTTTCTGGGGGTTTCTCCTTCAGTCTCCTCTTCAGGAGGTAAAATGCATGCTCTATTGGGTTAAGGCCCGGTGATTGACTTGGCCAATCTAAGACATTCCCCTTTTTCCTACAAATGAAGTCCTTTGTTGTGTTGGCAATGTGTTTTTGGTCATTGTCTTGTTGCTTGATGAAGCTTCTTCCGATTAGTTTGGATTCATTTTTCTGTAAATTGCCAGACAAAAAGGTTTTATAGACTTCAAAGTTCGTTCTGCTGCTAACATCATGAGTTACATAATCACAAAAAGACTAGTGAGCCCGTTCCAGAAGCAGCCATGCAAGCCCAAGCCATGACATTACCTCCACCATGCTTCACAGATGAGCTTGTGTGTTTTGGATCATAAGCAGATCCTTTCTTTCTCCATACTTTCTTTCGCCTTTCAATCACATTGGTAGAGGTTAATCTTGGTCTCATCAGTCCATAAAATCTTGTTCCAGAACTTTTGTGGATCATTACTGTACTTCTTTGCAAAATCCAATATGCCCTTACGATTAATTTTGTTGATGATTGTTTGCATCTTGTGGTATGGCCTGCATATTTCTTCTCTCGAAGTCTTCTTTGAACAGTGGATTGTGATACCTTCACCCCTGCCCTGTGGAGGTTGGCAGTGATGTCACTGACTGTTGTCTTTGGACGTTTCTTCACAGGTCTCACAATGTTTCTGTCATCAACTGCTGTTGATACCCTTGGCCGACCTGTTCCATGTCAGTCTCAGTACACCAGTAGTTTCTTTCTTTTTCAGGACATTACAAATTTGTGTATTGGCTATACACAAGTTTTGTGCAATAGCTCTGATCGATTTCCCCTCATCTCTCCGCTTCAAAATGGTTTGCTTTTCTCCTGTACACAGCTCTCTGGTCTTCATGCTTGCTTAACAGCAAATGCAGTTTTCGCAGGTGAAACCCAAAACCAAAAACAAGCACTATCTAATGTTTAAGCAATCACTCTAAAAGGCAACACCTGACCAACTAAAAACACCCATCAGTAACATGTTATGAACTGGTCGCTAGCCAATTGCAGGGCAATATTAATTGTTATTCACTTTAAGTTAATTTAATAATCCTGTTCCAATACTTTTGCTCACTTTAAAATTGGTTGTTTTCAAAGAAAAGGCACTTGTCCTGCGTTCTTTAACACATATAAATGTAAATACCATGAAATAGAAGCTGGAATTCTGAACTTTTGTCTTATTTATCTTTTGATCTGAAAACCCAATGTCTTAAGTATACAACAAAAACAAAAGAATTGACCTTGCTGTTCCAATACTTTTGGAGGGGACTGTAAGTATCGTACAATTGAGCACATAGAGCACACGGAGATAGACAGATGTGATTCAGAGACTGCTTGCAAAATGATTAGATTAACTTCTGCCTTGTCAGAAATTGAAACGACGGGTCATGTCACAATGAGATGCATCTTTGTGTCAAAGATTCAACGAGCGGTTGCACGACTATCTGATACATTTTAGGTGTGTCATAAATTCAACAACTGGTCACACAGCAGTCAGATTAATTTCTTGTGTACCAGAAATTCAACACACGAGTCAGAGATTAATCGTGTGATCACACAACGAATGTATGAATTTCTGGTGTGTCATAAATTTAGTGACTGGCTGCACAACGATCGGATTACTTTCTGATGTGTCAGAAATTCAACTGATGTTTCCTGTGACAATGAGATTAATTTCTGGCATGATATCTGTGACTTTTTTGTGGACGATCAGCCTTCAAAACTCATGTTACAAATGATGTTGCTTTTAGCGTTAGTGTTCCGACTCCCCAGGCGGCAGTACCAGCTGTTATGTTAATCACTGCTTATTATCGACTTTGGATTTGGGCTGTAGAGAGGAAAAATACCATTTTTGACGGGTTCGACGTCCCAACAAAGCCGCTCGTCTGACATCGAGGCTGCCGTTTTAAAACCCTTGCTCGATAATTCGGGCCACACTATTTTTACCTGCTTTTTTATTTCAGGTGCAGCTGTGATCGAAAGGGGGTTTATAGATTTTTTTTTTTTTTTTATCTTTCATCTGCACAAATCTGTTTGGCTCTATTTTAAGCAGGACATTGAACAGCGGCACGCTACTAGCAAGTATTCCCTCTCGGCGCGGCCACGAGGAAGGCCGAAATGCGGCCTTGACATAGAACAGTCGTTTTTTGTTTACACCAGATTTGGTTTGACTTTCTTGAGTGTCTCTGTTCCGCTGCACCTATATTTAGGACGGGTGCACCGAGCCGTTGATGGATTGGCCTCGTTTGGCGATCCATCTCTTGTTCCTGTTTGGATGGACGGCCTGAGATCTTTCCACCGGCTGACCGACAAGACAGTGTGATGTCTGTAGAAGAGATTTTAGAAAGAGACTTTCCTGGAGTTTACATTAGTTTATATCTAATGTTGCATATTTACTTATTTATTGCTCTATACGCCTCTTCTTTAATATATTTACATCACATTCAATGGTCTGTGGTTTTGGTTTACCAGTTTTTATTTATTTTTATTTAATTGTATTTATTTATTCATCTTTAATTCGCTGTGAGTGTGCTGTTTTGGGACACAAATGGATAAAAGTAATCATACATAGTGTACATACATTGGACTGGCATTTTGATCATGCCAGTACGTCATTTACAGTGTATATCCGATCTTTATCCTGTTGCATTTTCATTCGCATTCAATCAACACAAAAATTTTTTTTTCATGGCAGTCTAAAAAAAAAAAAAAAAAAAAAAAAAAAACCAAAAAAAAAAAAAAAAAAAAAAAACTTGGAATCAGTTCATCCTCAAATGAAATCGGCCCTCTTCCCTAACTTTTTCCATTTGCTTATGCTGCCATAACTTATGTGACTCCGGAGCAAAGAAATAAAAAAATGATAATGTTACTTCAAAGATGAGCTATTGCAAGTTAGCAGGCTAGAATCTGGAGTTCCACACAACGCTACTGTGGCCCTAATGGTCCACATAAAACGGAAGCTGAAAAAAATCTGAATTGTGTTGCTTGAACCAGCTAGTCTGAGTGAGCAGGCTAGCTGTTAGTTCGTGCTTCATGAAGGGTAACCTTACCATTGTGGGACTTTCATAAATGGAGACGTACGAGAGACATAAAAAGATGCTGACTGTGTCTCTTGAACTAGCTAGCTCGCCTGAGATAGGAGACTTTCTGGTTCATGAGGTATAACTTATGAACGTACAAGTTCTATTAACTATTAACACTACAGTAGGAGCAAAAAATAAAAATAAAAAATCTGAATGGTGTCACTTTAAACAGCTAGAGTTTGGGAGCAGCGTACTTCCTGGTTTGTGATGGGTAACGTTACTGGAGGAGTTCTGTAAATGTTGCAGTGGCCCAAATGGTACGGATAAATTCCTGGCGCAGTGTGTTTCTGCAGAAAATTTAACAACTTTTTACGATGAACTTGAAGGTTTGTGTAAATCATGACTTATTGGTGTGTCACAAATTCAACAATTCGGCAGTAATTGAACAGATGGGTCACACAACAAAATTAATAGCAAATTACATGTAACATATCCATCCATTTTCTGAGCTGCTTATCCTCACAAGGGTCGCGGGAGTGCTGGAGCCCATCCCAGCTATCATTGGGCACACCCTGAACTGGTTGCCAGCCAATCGCAGGGCACACAAACAAACAACCATTCGCACTCACATTCACACCTAGGGGCAATTTAGAGACTTCAATTAACCTACCATGCATGTGTTTGGGATGTGGGAGGAAACCGGAGTGCCTGGAGAAAACCCACACAGGCATGGGGAGAACATGCAAACTCCCTACAGACGGGGCCGGGTATTGAACCCCGGTCCTCAGAACTGTGAGGCAGACGCTCTAACCATTCTCCCCCGTGCCACATGTAACATATATTAACATTAATTTCTGGTGTGCCAGAAATTCAACCCACAGGTCATGACGCGGTGATCAGATGAATTTCAACAAGTGGTCGCAGGAATTGGATGAATTAATTTCTGGTGTGTACCAGCGTGCAATTACCTGCAGCATGATGATCGGATGAATTTCTGGCATCTCAGAAATTCTACCGGGTCACACAGCGATCAGATTTATTTCTGCTGTGGCAGAAATTCAGGTGACGGGTTGCGCGATGGTTGTTTCAATTTGTGGTGTGTCAGAGATTCAACTGGTCCACCGTGCCACCATAGTTAGTTTTTATTTTATTTTATTTTTAATTTTTTATTTTTTGGCGGCGTCTTTACAATGAGCCGACAGTAACGTTTGTAGCCTCAAAGACCCCTACAATACAATAAAAATCATAAATTTTTCCATGACAACAAAAAAATAATATTTTTTTTGACACATTACAATTTGTAAATAGCTGAATTTGTGAATGCCAAGCCGCGAATATGCAGGGGTCCGCTATTTAAATTGATACAGGTCTGTTATCATAAGGGTATAATCTCTGGGCCCTTCCCGTCCGTGTGACAATGCTGCTGGCGTGTGCGGTCCCTCGCCAGCGGGTCGGAGACTAAAGTGAAAAAGTCCATTATGCTGCTGGCCCGGGCGGCTCAAAATATGGAAAATATTGATCTGGCCTCCGCGCCGCGCTGCTAATTAAAGAAGCTGCGCTATTTGTAAAAAGTCAAGCCAATTATCAAATGAACACATGAGTGTTAGGGTTGTCGGATTTGTTTGTAGTGGTGCTCACTTACAGCATTTATCGAGTACAAGTGCTCCATTTTACCGCGGTCGTAGGCGCAGGACCCCAAAGCTCCTTTTTTTTTTTTTTTTTTTCTCCCCCCCTCTATGGCCGGCAACATGTGACCCCCGCATGGGGCCCGGGGCCGAGTTGTCCCCCGTGTCAAATGTCCCCATCTGGATTTTGCCGCCTCTCATGGCCTGTATTCCTTATGGGAAGAAAGAAAAAAAAAAAAAAAAACACACACCGTGAGTCAACTGTCTTGTCTATAAACACTGACAAGCAAATACAATATATCAAATAGTGTAATGATACTCAAGTGGATATTTAATGACAAACTATACAGTGGAACCTCATACAATGAACAAAATAACACTAGTTGCTCTCCAAGTTCTTCTCATTTCTAAACTCTTGAATATATATTTTCCAGGCCATCAAGGCGGTGTTTTAGGTAACGTTTTACAATGCTTAACTTTGACAAGGAGAAATACAAGTGAATCACTCTTAGACGGACATGACAGAGCTTTAATTGTGCCGGGCGTATTGTAGTGAGCAGCTTGATACCTTTAGCTATGTCGCAGGAGGTTCAATTTCCTGTTCAATAGTTATTGTCACACTTTTCACTTCTTAAAAATGACCCAAAAAGAACATACAAGTATTAGGAAAAAATGCAAAAAGATTAGGTGGGGCGCAAAAAATATTACACGTTGACAAAAAATAAGTTGAAAGATACCTGAAAATTATGACCCCCAAAATAAATCTTTTTTTTTTATTACCGGGAAAATACAAAATATTGAACAAAAATTCACAAGACAAAAAAATAAACTGTTAGATAAAAAATACATTTGCAATTATGACATAAATACGCAAATAAATATTTAAATAAATATGAATATAAATATTACAACAAATGTTACAAAATAATGAACAAATACAAAAATATATAAAATACTGTAGATAATAGAAATAAACGGAAAAACATTTTAAAAAATACAGAAAAGGATGACCAAAATATGTTTTAGATGAAAACATTTAACAAGATAAAATTGATAAATGGAGTTATGGAGTCGTGGACGCGAGACTCAGGACAGAAGTATGTATTTGTGAGCAACAGTTTGGTTTTGTGCCTAGAAAGAGTCCCACATATGGTATATTTGCTTTGAGGGTGTTGATGGAGAAGTATAGAGAAGGTCAGAACGTGTTGCATGGTGTCCTTGTAGATCTAGAGAAAGCCTACGAAAGAGTACCTCGAGAGGAACTGTGGTACTCCATGCGGAAGTCTGGAGTGGTAGAAAAGTATGTTAGAATAATACAGGACATGTATAAGAGCAGCAGAACTGTGGTGAGGTGTGCTGTAGGTGTCATTTTAAGGTGGCGTTCGGACTGCATCAAGCATCAGCTGTGCACCCCTTCTTCTTTGCAATAATGATTGAAAGGCTGACAGAAGAGGAGATTAGACTGGAATCCCCGTGGACCATGATGTTTGCAGATGACATTGTGATCTGCAGTGAAAGCAGGTGGAGGCATGGGCCGGAAAGGAGCGGAATGAAGATTAGACAAAGTAAGACAGAGTATTTGTGCATAAAAAAGAGAGGGATGGAGGGGGAAGAATGAGGTTACACGGAAAAGAGAGAGTGAGGGTGGAGGACATTAAATCTTAGGGTCAACATCAACAGTCCAGAGCAATGGTGTGTGTGGTAAGGAAGTAAAGAAACAGGTCCAAGCAGGCTGGAACGGCTGGAGAAAGCGTGTGCAATGTGATAGAAGAGTATCTGCTCGGATGAATGGGAAAGTTTATAACTCCTCGTAGTGTGACATTATCCACGATCAACGATTTGGCATCAGAGAAGCCCTACGACGGCAAAATGAAAAGTCTACCATGTTTTTTTAAATATATCTTTCATGTAGTGTGGCTTATCAACGAGAACCCTCCAACATAGCACCTTGACGTCCACCAAAAGGATTGCGTCTTGCAGCAGCGCCTCGCCTCTCTTGGTCGTCGACATTCATTCGCTCGCAAAAAAACAATCTTTCCTGAAATTTCAGAGCAGTGATTTTCAAAATGTGGTCCGAGTACCACGCACGAGTCGTCACAGGCTCCCTTTCGTTGTATGCAAAACAATCACTGAATTAAATACAAATACGATTTGCAACATTTAAAACATAACATACAATCCAATATATTAGAATGAAGCTTGCATTTAGCCTGTTAAAAACATTGTTGTTACACTGTAGTACATTTTATTTGTTACACTGTAGTACATTTTATTTTTCAAGTACAGTACATCCATCCATTTTCATAACTGCTCATCCTCACTGGGGTCACGGGTGTGCTGGCGCCTATCTCAGCTGACTTTGTGCAAATGTGCTGTTTTCAAAAAAATGTCTTCAAGTAAAATGTTTATTTAACTTTTATGTTCCTTGCATTTTAAGTGAGTCATCATTCCGGTATTTTTGTATTATTATTTAGGAGCAGTGTTAATCTTCAAATTGTGTGTAATGTTATCCATCCATCCATTTTCTACCGCTTATCCGAGGTCGGGTCACGGGGGCAGTAGCTTTAGCAGGGACGCCCAGACTTCCCTCTCCCCAGCCACTTCATCCAGCTATTCCGGGGGGATCCCGTGGCGTTTCCAGGCCAGCTGAAGGACGTAGTCTCTCCAGCGTGTCCTGGGTCGTACCCAGGATCTTGTTCTTTTGGTCACGACCCACAGCTCGTGACCATTAGGTGAGGGTAGAAACGTCGATCGACAGGTAAATCGAGAGCTTCGTTTTTCGGCTTAGCTCCTTCTTTACCACAACGGATCGATACAAAGTCCGCATCACTGCAGACGCTGCACCGATCTGCCTGTCGATCTCCCGTTCCATTCTTCCCTCACTCGTGAACAAGACCCCAAGATACTTGAAGTCCTCCATAATGTTATAATGGTTTACAATAAAGAACATAAATTTTAAGAATAAAAACTTCTATTTTTGATAAACACTTAGCCCTTCTATATTACTTGTACTTTAATCACTGTGGTACTTGGAGAGCAAACTATTTTCTGAGGTGATACTTGTAAAACGTTTTAGAACCACTGCTTTAGAGCATGTATTTACAGAACACCGGCATATTGTTTTCATACAAACATTTGTGCTAGCGCTACCTAGCTAGCTACATAACGGTATGTTGCCTGCTTGCGAGCAGTATTAAAAGTATATGAACGTTATCTCGAGCGCTCCTTGAGGAATTGACAGCCCAAACCGTCCTGTCCGGAGCAGCCAGGGATGACACCGTTTTTGTCTTCTATTTTTAAATTATTTCTTTTAATTTTTATTTATTTTTTATTTTTTTATTTTCCCAACACAAAACATTGCCGCAATCGAAACTAACTAGCTTCCATTGTCTTTGGTGCTATGGTAATGGTTTTATCCTGTAGTGTTGACATGTTTTTTAGTCTCTCTTCCCCCAACAGTTTCATTTGACAAGATTAGCCCAATGATCGTAATTGGATGATATTGTAATATATGTCGTGAACTGTTGCCAGTGTTTTGCTCAAGACACGGCAGGATTTTATGGCAGTGGTCTGACATAGTGCCATCACGAGTAATTTGTCTGCTAGTCTAATCCAGATATTAGAGACGGTGGCACTGAAGAGACAACAGGCAAGAGAGCTAGAGGAAGAGAAGTTTGATAGATGTAGTGAGGTGAGGGCCGTTGGTGTTAGAGAGGAAGATGCAGAAGATGGAAAAGGATGACGCGCTGTGGCGACACCCTAACGGGACAAGCTGAAAGGAAAAGAAATTAGCATTAAACGAGCGGACATTTTTAAAGCTACATTGTGGGGTTGTTTTATTAAATACACAGTAATTGTCTTTGTTTAATTTAATTTGACATTCAACTCACAACTAGTAGTGTTATGAATGAGTTGAGTTTGCTGCCACAATCTCGTGCTTGTATCTTGAATTTTTGCTTGCATGTCAAAGCAAAACATCTGGTCAGGCACCATTCTATTATGGAAAAAAACAAAACAGAACTATAATATGAGACAGAAATACTAAAATATTACTTTAAAAATACTAGACAAAAATATTGGGGCAAGGGGGGTGGGGGTGGAATACCTGTCACCTGGTGTTCCTTCTGCCATGTTTTTTTTTAGCAGCGTAGCATGAACAGTCTTCTTCGCCGAGTAGCGACTTTTTCTCCTTCAGTCTGCGTCGTCGTCTTTCTCTGTTTGCCGTTGCGGCACACTCACCCGATGGGTGAAGAAAATTTGGTAGGCACCATAACTCAAGTTTGAAACCGTCTGAAATTTAAATGTTTTTTTTCCAGTAAGGCGTTTAAACCATCCCTACAAAACGACCGACTTCAAACATGATCGCTTGCATCAAAACGACGGCCCATAATTTTCTTATTTATCACTGTTTGCCCCAGCATGAAAAATCACAGCGCCAATGTGAAATAATAATACATAAGAGGCTGCGAACACATGAGCCGCACAGAGTCGCATGCGATGACGACCGCTTTGCACGAGGCCCAGCAGTAGAAGTTACGGAGTTGTACACACGCACACACTGATGACTTGACTGGATATGCCGCTCGCTAACAATCAATCGCTTCTCTTTCTCTCTCACTCTTTTTTTGCTCTAATCCATGACCTGACCTGTGTTTTTTTTTTTCCTCGCTTGCTGTTTGTCTCTGTCTCTATTACTGGTGTCACATGACGGTTACAAAGCACTCAGTAATTATAACGTTGTTCAATTGTGCAGGGAAAAGGCTGCCTAAAAATACTCTCATGCTGCTCCCTCAGTACAACAACCACAACAATACAAGGACGTACGCATTGGAACCCACCGGAGTGGAACGATCCTTTATTTAAAATCATAATATAAATGTTGAATCAAATTTTTTTATTTATTTATTCATATGTATTAGATTAGTTACACTTGTAGTTTATTTATTGTTGGCAATACATTTTAATATTCATAATGTGATTAAAATAATAATACAATTATTGAATTAAAATTGTGTATTTATTTGAGCAATATATAATTTTAACATTCATTCATTCATCCATCTTCAGTTCTGCTTATCCTCAATAGGGGCGGGCCTGTCCCAGCTATCTTCGGGCGAGAGGCGGGGTACACCCGAACTGGACGCCAGCCAATCGCAGGGCACATATAAATAACCATTCACACTCACATTAAAACCTAAGGGCAATTTAGAATCTTCAATAACCTACCATGCATGGTTTTGGAACGTGGAAGGAAACTGGAGTACCCGGAGAAAACCCACACAGGCACTGGGAGAACATGCAAACTCCACACAGGCGGGTCCGGGATTTGAATCCCGGTCCTCAGAACTGTGAGGCGGATGTGCTAGCCAGTCGGTCACTGTGCCGCCATAATTTTAACATTCAGAAATTAAATTTAAAAAGCAATGTATTGAAAAATTCCATATTTAAAAATGTTATTTATTCAAAAATCAGAAGGAAAATATTATTTTGAATATTTCACTGAAATAAAAATACATTAAAAATTATAGATGTGTATAAATGTTTTATAATTATATTTTTAGGGAAAAGGTATATTTATAAATATATTTATTTAAAACGAAATACTAATTTTTAAAAAATATATTTTTAAATACATTTTATGGTGGAAAAAAATCATATTGTTAACCAATCATATATATATTTATTCAGAAAACCAAATAAAAAACATTAAAATATCCAATAAGTAACTCTCGATGATGTAACTTGTGTCCTGTGTTCGCATTACTTGTTCTCTCAATTATGATTTTTCTAACATTATAAAGGGAATACATGTTAATAACAGTAATTGTATTATTGGAGTCTTGTATGGCGTGGGCCCCGTGTGTGCGCGTGTGTGTGCGTGTGTGTGTGTGTGTCCTGAGCTAGGCTCTTGACGCTACCGCCGATGCCATCATCCGCGCGCGCGCACACACACACACACACACGCGCGCACACACACACGCACACACGCGCGCGACAGTTTTATGTAATCCCTCCAGCAAAAATAGCCTCGACTGAGCAGCCATGCCCTCTTGTGGACACAATCCGCTTCTGCACCTCCTCCCCTCCTTGCCAGACTGCTTGGAGCCTAGATGCATGGTGGGAAAAAGTGGACTGAGAGCCCTTGCTATTTAGTATTTATGCTCAGCATAATAAATTGGCAGTATTTACTGTATTGAAAAGATGCCATCAAAGCTGCTAATTTGAATTGCCAGTTTGACAAATTGTTTTTGACGTTTACGAACTTTCACCTTAGACTAAATTATCTTTGATGTTAACAAAAACTTGTACATTAGGCTCATTGAAGATGTTAATTGTGATGGATGTGTACAAAAACATGTTAGGTTCGTCGAAAATTGTCTGATGTTTACATAAACATGTAGGCCTACGTTGGCCTTATTGACGTTAGTGTTTTAGATACCAACCTTAAACGGGTATGTGCAGTGAAGACGACATTGCCATTTGCAACGCTTGGCTCGTTGACAACGTTGAGTTGCTAACCGTTCACAAAATTGTGATGTTGCTTTCAAGTAAAATTGTCTTTGAATTCGACAAAAACCTCATTGAAGATGTTTACCCAAATTTGGAAATTAGGTTTGTTGAAGCCTTTAGTTGTTGATAACAATAACTAGTATGTTGCATTGAAGACTAAATCGTTATTGATGTTTAAATAAACTTGCACGATAGCCTTGTTGATGTTAGTGTTGTCGATGCCATCAACTTCTTAAACACCTAACCTACAATTCCATTACAACATGCTGGTAATTTTTTGACTTGAGTTTGTTGTCACATTTCTGTCGGGCCAATTACTATTACTATTACTCGTGCACTCACTGTAGTAGTCTCGCCACGCTGCACTATTTGCATATCTGTTGTTGACCAATACTGGCCACTCATGCCAGAGTAGCATCTGCTCCACTTGCACACTGATTGAGGAGTGTCTGCAACATTTGCACAATCAACATTGTCCCAGATTATCGCACTACTCGTCACTTTAAACCGCATACACTCCTTGAAGTCTCGGCGCCCTTTGCACAATGGTCATTGCACCGGACTATTGCAATATTAGTCATTCGAACTGCTCTAAGTGCTAGAGGACTCTGCATCTTTTTGCACAATCCTCAAAAATAACAAATGTACCGGCATTACCAGATAACTAGCAACCCTTTTTTTAGGGTTGCTAGTTATAAACTTAAACTTAGGTATGTTCATTGAAATTGTCTTGGATGTGTACAAATTCTTGGACGTTAGATTTATTGAAGCCTGTATTGATTTATTGAAGCCTACATTGCGTTTGTTTACAAAAACATTTTTGCTAGGCTTCACATTAAACCGTTCAACTGAAGACTAACTATGCCTTGATGTTTACGACAAACTATTGGAAGGCTCATCAAAAGCGATACATTATCTCTTTGATGTTTACCAAAACATACGTGAACGAGACGCTGATCAGGTTCTGTTTTTTTTGGGGGTTTTTTTGGGCGTTAGTGCTCGGTGAAGACGTATCATTTTTCCTTGATGTTTACAAAAACCTACGCTTATGTCATTCAAAAATGTGTGTGTTGTCTTTGTGTTTGTGCAGTTTCCTTGACAGAATCGACTCGGTAAGACAGAGCGACTACACGCCTACAGACCAGGTAAGCCCTCCCGAAAAGTCTCAAACTCGTCACTTAACCATTGCGTGCAGCAAAGTTTCTCGCCTGTTTTGATCATGGCGTGTTTTTCAGGACCTGCTACGCTGCCGAGTGTTAACTTCAGGGATTTTTGAGACGAGGTTCCAAGTAGACAAAGTCAACTTTCAGTAAGTGTGTCAAAGTTAAATAAGTGCAGTGTTAGTGATGTTAATACTGATGTGGAATGAAAATAATAGCGCATTAATTTTATAAATAGGTCCTTTATGTATTAAAAAAATATGATACTGAAAGTCAATAAAACGGACAATAAACAACAGTTGCAGGTAAATGTAAATATTTTAAAAATAATAAGAATAACTATCCAAGAATATTTGAATATGTATTGCTTTATCTATTATAATAATAAGATATTTTTGAAATATTTAAATATCTAATGATTTAACAATAATAATCATATCAATAAGTGATAATACAATTAAATTGAATCATAAAATATATCGTCATTACATTCGTATTTGTGAATTAAATAAAATTATCACTTCAACAAATGGTGACTGAAATAAACGAAAACACAAAATAATTAAATTGTTTTAACTATTGTAATAATAATACAAAGATATTTTTACAATGCAAAATGTATAAATATTACATTGAGAATTTTTACGCAAATAAATATTACAATATCAAATTTAAAAATGACTGAAACTGCCAATATTATTTTTTTAAAATCTAACCTAAATTATATTGTAATTTAATTTGAATTTGTAAAGATAAAATAGTGATTTCATTCACAAAATAAAAATAATTTACAATGACAAATGCTAAAATTTAGCTGATACAAAATGCACTACAATTGAACATAAATCTAATGATTTTGATAATAATAACCATAAATATATTGAATAGAAAAATACATGTCGTAATTTGGAATGACTTTTTCTTTTAATTACGTTTAAGTAAAATGGAAATAGGATGGTGAGCACAAGATGGCGGCAGTGAGTTGTTCCTTAGTGTTTTGTGTCCTCTGCTCATAGCATGTTTGATGTTGGCGGCCAGCGGGACGAGAGGAGAAAATGGATCCAGTGCTTTAACGGTCAGACCCTCAACCATTGTTGTTATTGTGATTTTTTTTTTTTTTTTTTTTTTTTTGCACCGCCCCCTCGCCGCTCACGATATCTCCTTGTGCGCTCTGTCCACTCTCAGATGTCACGGCCATCATCTTTGTGGTGGCGAGCAGCAGCTACAACATGGTAATAAGGGAAGACAACAACACCAACCGGCTACGAGAAGCTCTCGACCTCTTCCGCAGTATTTGGAACAACAGGCGAGTCGCCGTTTTGATCCGGTTTTCCCCCTCGTCCAACTTGATCCAAAACCATTCAAATCACACGTGGCGTCGTCCGCTTGCTTTTTGCAGGTGGTTACGCACCATCTCAGTCATCTTGTTCCTCAACAAGCAGGACATGCTCGCCGAGAAGGTATTAGCTGGAAAATCCAAAATTGAAGACTACTTCCCCGAATACGCTCGCTACACCATACCAAATGAAGGTGGGTTCCACACACGCACACACATTTTGGAAACCATTCCGTGTGTGTGTGTGTTAACTGTCCATTGTTTCAGCAACTCCTGAGCCCGGCGAGGACCCGAGAGTGACGAGAGCAAAGTTCTTCATCCGAGACGAGTTTCTTGTAAGTAGGAAAGGACCACATAAAAACAGCAACTACCATACAGTGAACCCCTGCTGATAGCGGGGCGTCGAATCGTGAAAATCTGTGAATATTTGACAACCAAAAATGGGTTTGGTATTGCATGTCGATGCCACAAGATGGTGGCAAACCACTTAAAATGGAGACATCAACACTGTGCTTTTACCCACACTACACAAACGACAGTATTTTGTAGTTAAATTATTCAACACAAACAAACCACCCTCACATGAGACTCATCAATCTGCCTCTTTGGCAGGTGGTCAAATGACCCCTTATGAATATTAATGGGTTTCAGTTTCCCCTGTTTTCCAGTTTGGGTACGTTGACCTTCCGCAGATGACTGATGCGAACACGGAATGCAAAACTCCATAGATGAGAGAACGAAACTACTATTGATGTCGTGGTGTTGTATCCCTTTAAGCAATGGATTTGCAATATAACAATGCTCACAGGCATAAAATCTTCATCTGCAAAAAAAAAATTACTGCAGCTTACTTAGCAGTTGTGACCGTCTTCTTTGTGTATATGCATGTTTATTAAGTTATATTGCCCCGAGTCACACCATGTATGAATGCATGATATCGCTCAAATGCAAAAAATATTTAAATTATTTACATTCGATTTATTTATATTACTGTATGTTTTTATACATCAAAATATTGTAGAGTGCTATTTTCCTCTTACAAAAACGTGTTACCATTTTTTTGTTTTGTTTTAGGGGGAGCTGGGTCAGATTAGATTTGTGTGTGTGTGTGTGTTTGTGTGTGTGTGTGTGTGTCTGTCTGTCTGTGTGCAAATGAAGATGTAAATGTGTGGAGCACAAAGAAGTGACACATCTCTCTCTTTTGGTGTAGCGGATCAGCACGGCGAGCGGCGACGGTCGCCACTATTGCTACCCGCACTTCACCTGCGCCGTGGACACGGAGAACATCCGGCGGGTGTTCAACGACTGCCGGGACATCATCCAGAGAATGCACCTGCGGCAGTATGAACTCTTGTGATGAGACCTCCTCCCGAGGACCATCAAGTACTACTGAAGTGTGTCAAATCCTCCTCCTCTTTTTCTTTTTTTCCTTTCACTTTTTGGATTCCTCTGCGACGAGAAGATTCGATTGATTCCTTTGATGTTTTTTCCCCCCTTTTTTTTTTAAGTTGTATTTTTTATTTTATCATTCCACTAAGCTTCAGGCTACCTCCTTTCCTTTATCCCCCCTGTCTTTTTCGGATACATGAAGACACCTATAGCACCTCAGTGTAGAGTGTGCGTGCGTTAGCGCCCTCCTCCATGCGAATGAAGAGATAAATGCACTTTGCTTCAGGTTCCTTTTTTTTTTCTTTTTTCTCGACGATGATTTGGATTATTCTCCCCCAAGAGGAACACACAATGTAGCATCAATGCGATATTTATTAAACCCGTCACCACTTTTTTGGGGGGGATTTAAAACAAAACAAAACAAAAAAACACTTTGTGGACCGAGAGAAAAGAGAGAGACGGGGCGCACGATAATGAAAATGTACGGCAAGCCGGAAGGATTTTCCCCCAAAAGGAGCAACTGCTGCTGCTGCTGCGTGCACTTTAGCCCTGCCGCCTCAACAGACTCGGACCCCCAACCCACCACACACACACACACACACACACACACACGCACACACGCCATCTTTTTACCTGCGGGGAGGGGAGATAAGTGTATTTTTTTCCTTTTTCTTTTTTTTCTTGTACACTGTGCAAGGTGGAATTATCCTGTACAGACTGTAAAGTGTAATATTATTTTGTACAAGTTCAATTGAAAAGAAAAACAAATCTACTTGTAGATCTTTGTGCCTTGATTATGGCTGTACCTGTAAAAAAAAAAAAAAAAAAACAAACAAACAAACAAACAAAAAAAAATACGAGCTCAGATGTAAGTAATGTTTTTTCGACCGCGCTGTACAGCTTGATGTCAAAAACTTTTTTTTTCTTTTGTTTTTGTTCTTTTTTTCGTCGGCAGCAAAACCTGGGAGACTGTCCATGGGATGGGGGAACTTTCTCTGTAGAGTTTAGGTTTTTTTTCTGGTTTATAAAAAAATCTAAATAAACTGCTGTTTATTTAAAAAAGAAATAAAAACAAACAAGGGAAAGAATCCTAAAAATATACATTATGCAAATTAACCACTTACCTGCAGTGAGGACCACGTTGCAGCACCATTGCCTTTTTTGCAGTTTTTTTTTTTTTTTTTTTGAGGGATTTTTATTCTGCCCTCCTGTTTAAATTGTAATATTATTATTTTTATTTTATTTTAACAGCTTTAAAACACACATTGGAAATCCATTGAAAGTGTCCAAATTGCAACCTGGTGTTGTTTTCATAGGAACCAACATTATTTCTGTTTTTCTTTTCTTTTTTTAAGTGCGTGCGAGATCTTGTGTACATAGACTCACACATGCATTGTGTGTGCGTGCGTGTATGAATGTGCGGGAAAAATAATTTTATAAATGTATGTACATGTAAATTTATAAGTCTATATAAATATATATGTACAATTATACATGTTTAATTGTGTGTGCCTAGGTGTACATACCTATGTATGTATACGCTAAATATGTATACATACACACATAGGAAAGCATGTCTAGAATGGAGCTGAATAAATGAGCGTGTGCAATATTGGTCATGTTTGGGGGGGGGGGGGTCCTTTGGGAGCCATATGCGATATAGGCACAGGCACTATGAATGTGTGAGCAGCACCCAACAAGACGAGCTCTTCTTGTACAAAAAAAACCCCAACAAGTCAGCATCAGCCTTTTCTTCTGCTACACTACACATACACGTCTTCTCCCCCTGCCCCTCCCCACCCACACAGACACACACACACACAGTCGACTTGGACTGCAGGGGCCGACGCCTCGCTCGACCCCGGGGAGGATGATGAAATGACATTTTTATTTTTCTTTAAATAAAGAGGCACATTAGAGGAGTTCTTTTGCTTTATTTACAACACGTGTGTCCTGAATCCACACTTAGTTGTTTTTCACCTACCGTTCTCTCAAAACGTGCTCAAAGCAAGCCAATGTAGGTGAAGATATGCCAAGAACTTCAAAGATAGTTTTACATTTCAGCTTGTTTTAAGTACAGTAAAAGTGGAATATCTTGTAATGTTTATCAACGGGCGGTACGCGGTGAACGACTGGTTAGAGTGTCTGCCTCAGAGTTCTGAGGACCGGGGTTCAATCCCCAGCCCCCCTGTGTGGAATTTGCATGTTCTCCCTGTGCCTGCGTAGGTTTTCTCCGGGCACTGCGGTTTCCTCCCACATCCCAAAAACATGCATGGTAGGTTAATTGAAGTCTCTAAATTGCCCGTAGGTATGAATGTGAGTGCGAATGGTTGTTTGTTTATATGTGCCCTGCGATTGACTGGCAACCAGTTCAGGGTGTACCCCGCCTTCTGCCCAATGATAGCTGGGATAGGCTCCAGCACGCCCGCGACCCTAGTGAGGAGAAGCGGCTCAGAAAATGGATGGATGGATGTTTACAGAATCTACAGCAGCAGAATCTTTGATGGTTACAAAAGCTTGAAGACAAAAAAAATTGTCTTTGACATTAACAAAACCACGTATAGCTCCTTGAAGATTCTAAACTGTCTTTGCTGTTATAAAAGTACATTCCTTAAAAATGCTCAACTATATTTCATATTTAACAAAAAACAGGTTCTTTGAAGTATACAAAAATTTACATTGTTCCTTAAAGATGCAAAATTGTCTGCTTAGAAGAGACAAAAATGTTTTCCACAAAAACATACATTAGTCCTCTAAGACACTAAATTGTCTTTGTTTACAAAACACATTAGGTTCTTTGATGTTTACAACAACTTGAGTTAATTTTTACAAAACCTTAAGATTATGGTCCCTTGAAGATGCAAAATTGTTTACTGACTACATTATCTTTAAGGACGCTAAATTGTCTGGGTTTTTTTTACAAAATGCTTACATTAGGGGCTTGGGAGATAATGTCTTTAAACTTACTTACATTGCAAAATGGTAATTCCCTCTATTAAATTGTCTATACCAAATCATGTTATAGGTTCGTTAAACACAGTAAATTGTCTTGTTTACATTAGGCTACTTGAAGACCCTAATTGTCTTTGAAGTTTATAAAATCACATAGATTGGATTCTTTGAAGAGCCAATTGTCCTTGGATTCATTGAAGACTAAAAATGAATTTGATATCATGATTTCCGTGCGAATGTCAAAACTCCACGTGGGTGTTAAAGATGGTGATTTATTAACGCACAGTTGATAAGAAATGTCAACTTGGCAAAAAAACATCAAATATTTGGCACAGAAGGTGACAAAACAAAAAACAACCTATGGGATCATAAACCTCTCGATAAACCAACATACTGTGAGATGAGCGGTGAGTTTTCAGTTCACAGTGAATGACATGGCACGTCTGACATTTAAAATTGACATTTAATAATAATAATAAACTTGTGTTTCTGGATGCCAAAAAAACAAGGCAAAGTGCTTAAATGTCAGTGGTGGCTCGTTTTTGTTGAATTGGGTCATTCCGGATGATTTAATTACCTGAAAATGACAAAGCACCACCTCTTGGCAAGCTCACGTGAAGGGTAAAACGAACCCACTTTTTTTTTTTTTTTTTGGGTGGGGGCACAAGCTACACTCACCACTTCATAAATAATCACAAGTTTGAGTCATTTAAACGCACTTAAAATAATAAATGAACAATATTCGTACTTCATAGTGTCGTGAAATGTTCAGGTAAAACCAACCAAGACAGTTCTATTGGCACGTTCAAAACGGTATCCCGAGTGACTGCTCGTCTCCACTTCCGGGTTCTGGACGCCGGGGGTGTTGGGTAATGTAGTTTTCACAGAGGCTTGTGCTTCCCCAGCAGGCAAAGGCTGAGGCACTGCAACAGGCCCTTCATCCACAAGCAGTGCGCCAGGACAAGCAGCATCAGGCAGGCGCCGGCGGAGCAGTACACGCCGATGACGGTGCTCTCCTCCGGTAAGAAACACTTGGACAGCGCGTAGCTGGCCGGCGACACGGACGCCTTTTTGGGAGAGGAGAAGAGAGAACAAAATGGACCATTTAAAGTGCCAGTTGACGTGTAACCAACATGAAATGATCAATGAACGCAAAACAGACAAGAAATGGTACGTCCTCGTATTTGTATTACAATTGTCAAAAAGGTTACATTTGATTTCAAGAATGTGTTTGAGTACGTTGAATATTGTCAATCGTTGTAGCGCAAAAATATGTGAGGCATAGCACAGGTCGGCAGTCACCCCAACGACTGAATTGATTATAAAATGAATGCTGCTGTTGTTTTTTTCCCCAATAAAGACTTAATATTAAAATAACTTGTTTTATTTTTATTATTTAGTTATATTTTTATAAACGTTGTTTTCATAATGATACATTTAACTGCCAAATAGTATCGATTAAATATTATTTTTACTTAATATAAAATTAAAACAACTTGATTTTGGTAATGGATTCATCTGCTGAATTGTTTGTTAAATGTTATATTTACTTATATACTTAATATAATTAAATTGAAGTTTTTTTTTTTTAAATCAATACACTACAATGAAGGATTTTAAACATTTTAAAATGAGAGAAAATGTTCAATTGATAATGTAGATTTTAAGTTATTTATTCACAAAATAATTTAACAGTAAAACGTAACACTATTTGAAATGTTTATTAAATGTTTTAATTGAAAATATTAAAATAACACTAAGTAAAACACTTATAAAGCAGGGTTTGAAATTTAAATATTTCAAAAGTTGAAATACAATAAGATATTTTTAAATTTATGAATGGATGGAGGTTTCGAAAGTTTAAACATTTAAAAAGAAAAGAAAAATTCTTTTTTTCCCCATTATATACAGTATGTTGTAATTTGTGGGAACACATTTTTTTCAATATTTTCAAAAAGTGCATTGTATTATAAATAAAAGTCTCCCTTAATCACTGCTAGCCCTCCCAGTTAACAAGGATATTTGACTTCTAAAGCCGTCAATGGCAGTGAATGCGTTAATAAGTGCTTGGATGGCGTGTCAATGGAATATCATCTTTCAATTTGTTTTTTCCCCTAAAAGTAAAGCAAAAAAAAAAAAGAAATGTGCTGCGGCACACTGAATTAGATGATGACGGCGATCATGGGCAACACACCAGGATGAAACTGGGATTGTTGCGGTTCCTCCAGTTGAAGGACGGCACGCTGACTTCTGGGTACTTGTTGTCATGGAGGACCTCGCAGCCGCTGTGGGTGTGGCCGCTCAGGATGAGGCGGGGCTTGAACCACTGCAGCAGCTGAGGACACCCAAACAAAAATTATCATCAGCGTAATTTAACAGAAGATGTGGGAGTGCTCCTCACCCTCTGGGAGGCCTCTTTGGACAGCACGTCGTACTTCTCCCTGAACAGAAGGTGTCGCTGTCCGGCTGGCGCGGCATCGGTGCCCGTGCAGCCCGCATCGCTCACTCTGTACAACGGGTAGTGCTAGAGAGCAGCAACCGCATCATCATCAACAACATCGTCATCATCATTGCTCAAGCAATGAGCAATGATGGCAAGCAAAAAAAAATTTAAGCACATATTAGCGTCCCTGAAGATGCTAATTTGTCTTTGATGGTTTTGAAAAGGCATACATTAGGTTCCCTGAATACGCGAGTAGTCTTTAATTCTCCTTGCTGAAATAAGACATTGCTTGGATGGCAGCATACGTTGCTCCAAAACCTGTAT
Organism: Phycodurus eques; assembly: GCF_024500275.1. NCBI lineage: Eukaryota > Metazoa > Chordata > Actinopteri > Syngnathiformes > Syngnathidae > Phycodurus > Phycodurus eques. The sequence continues at coordinate 17,226,292 of NC_084537.1, forward strand.
GTACCTTTCAGCATTAATGGGGCCTTAACAGATGTGTAAGTTAACCATGCCATGGGCACCAACACACCTTCATACAATCTCAGATGCTGGCTTTTGAACTTTGCACTGATAACAATCCGGATGGTATTTTTCCTCACACGACATCCATGATTTCCAAAAACAATTTGAAATGTGGACTCGTCCAAGCACAGCACACTTTTCCACTTTGCGTCAGTCCATCTCAGATGAGCTCAGGCCCAGAGAAGACTGCGGTGTTTCTGGGTGTTGTTGATATATGGCTTTAGCTTTTCATGGTAGAGTTTTAACTTGTATTTGTAGATGTAGCGTCAAACTGAGACAATGGTTTACTGAAGTGTTGCTGAGCCCACGTGGCAGTATCCTTAACAGAATCGTGCCGGTCTTTAATGCACTGCCGCCTGAGGGATCGAAGGTCACGGGCATAGAGTGATGGTTGTTGCAGAGATCTCTCCAGATTCTCTGAATCCTTTGATGATATTCTGTACCGTAGATGATGAAATCCCTAAATTCCTTGCAATTGTGCGTTGAGAGAGGTTCTTGAACTGTTGGACTATTTGCTAACGCAGTTGTTCACAAAGTGGTGAAGCTCGCCCCATCCTTGCTTGTGAACAACTGAGCCTTTCGGGGGATGCTCCCTTAATACGCAATCATAAAACTCACCTGTTTCCAGTTTACCTGTTCACCTGTGTAATGTTCCAAACAGGTGTTTTTGAGCATTCCTTAACTTTCCAGGCTTGTTCGTTGATCAGTTTGAACATAAAATATCTTGTCTTTGTAGAGTATTCAATTGATTATCAGTTTAAAAAGATGAGAAAATGATGTATTTTTGTTTATTTTTTACGCAACCTCCCAACATGATTGGGTTTTGCTTGTTAGGTTCATTGATGTTTACACACCGAGAAATTGTTTTGTCTTTGGTTACAAAACAATTTGCACGTTAAGAGTCCTTGAAGATGCTACATTGACTGATGTTTATGGAGCCGCATGTGTTCGGTTGCTTGAAGGCACTAAATTGTCTGCGTTTTTAAAAACACGCAGGTTAGGTTAATTTATTAACCTAATTAGTTTTTAATTTAAAAAAAATACGCAAATGTTATGTTCATTGAAGACACTTAACTGTCTTTAATTTATTTTAGTTTTTTTTAATATACAAGTTAGATTCTTTGAAAATGCTGAACGTTTTCCAAAACCTGTATGTTTGGTTCACAGAAGACACAGAATAATCTTTAAAAAAAAAAAAAACAATGTTTAAATGCGCAAGTTGGATTCATTGAAGATGCTAAATTGTATTTGCTGCTAACAAAATACATTTTTTATTTTGCATGATGAAGCTACATTTTTTATTTGGCTTCAAAATGGTGCCTGTAACGGGCTGATTAGCTTTGCTTTATTGTCTTGAGGTGCAGTGGTTAATGAGCTCACCTGTAACATGATGGGAGGTGTAGGAGGATACATCTGCGTTCCCTCGCAGCCGTCCCCCGAACTCTACAAAACCATGAGTTTGCTTTGTTGTATTTGTTTTGTTTTGTTTGTGCGTGCTGCCGACTTGCCTGCAGAGAACAGTTGAGTCCCCTGGAGAGTCTGAAGAGCTCCTTTTCCACAGACTGGCAGATGGGGCAGCCGTCACCATGCAGCGCCACGCTGTTCACCAGTAAGAAACTAAACATGGACGAGCATAAACCAGCATTCGGACAGTTTGTCCTAATATTTTGCTCAGGCAAAAAACAGGCGAAACAGCTCACTTGATTCCGTTTTTGGTGACGATCCTGGTGGAGGAGGCGTTGAAGACCTTCTCAAAGCGCTGCAGCTTGAACCAGTCCATCCTGCAGTGGGGAGACAAAAGCCTTGAATGAACAAAACAAAACAAAAAAAGATAATTTGGTTGCACGGGTGTGCACACCCTATCGAGTGGACAAAAGATGGCACAGCTGTCACTGTGAAATTTCCAAAAGCTGGACGTCCCTCCAAAATGGATGAAAAGACAAGAAGAAAACTGGTAAAGGAGGCCAGGAAGCCAACTGCAAGACTGAAGGCGCTGTCGACAATCAATCAATCAATCAATAAAAGTTCAAACTGGAATCCAAGGTTAAACCTTTATACCATAATTCCAAAACTATGTTTGGTACAGTCACTGATGGTGTAGTGGTACACTCGCCTGACTTTGGTGCAGGCAGCGTGGGTTCAGTTCCCACTCAGTGACGTTGTGAATGTGAGTGCGAATGGTCGTCCGTGTCTATATGTGCCCTGCGACTGACTGGCGACCACTTCAGGGTGTAGTCCGCCTTTCGCCCGAAGTCAGCTGGGATAGGCTCCAGCGTCCCGCGACCCTAACCAGGATAAGCGGTGTTGAAAATGGATGGATGGATGTTTGGTACAAACACAACACTGCTCATCACCAAAAGAACACCATACTTACAGTGAAAGCATCTTGTTAGACAAGGTTGAGGGAATTATAAACAGTTCGAAATAGCAGTCAGTCTGCCAATCCAGAGGCACTGTCCCCAATGTCCACACGATGTTGCAGAGGCGTCCCAACCAGGACGTTGGCACAAACAACAGTCAGGACCCGCCCCCCCACCCGAATGCGGAGGGAGGCTACCCATTCGTCCACCGGGGTGAACTCCAACGTACAGGCGCCGAGCCGGGGGGCAATAAGTATATTGGGCCTGGCTCCAGAGGGGGGGACCCGGTGACCCGTGTCTGGGCAAGGGAAAACGTCTTCCTGAATTTTTCATCTTCATAAAGGTTTTTGGAGCTGTGCTTCGTCTGGTCCCTCACCTAGGACCTGTTTGCCATGGGCATAAAGCCCCAGACAACTTAGCTCCTAGGATCATTGGGACACACAAACCCCTCTACCATGATAAGGTGACAGCTCAAGGAGGGGTTTCCAGTGGTTAGCTTATTATTATTTATTTTTTACAATTAATACATAAAGTAATTGGTGCATTTAGATACGCATATATTCATTATCCTATTACTGCAGCTTACTGTATGTTTTTACAAGTACAATAATGTAGAGGGCTGTTTTCCATCCATCCACCCATTTTTGAGCCGCTTGTCCTCACTTGGGTCGCGGATGTGCTGAAGCCTATCCCGGCTGTCATCGTGTAGGAGGCGGGGTACACCCTGAACTAGTTGCCAGCCAATCACAGGGCACATAGAAACAACCAACCAGTCGCACTCACAGTCACACCTACGGGCAATTTAGAGTCTCCAATTAATGCATGTTTTTGGGATGTGGGAGGAAACCGGAGTGCCCGGACAAAACCCACGCAGGCACGGGGAGAACATGCAAACTCCATACAGGCGGGGCCGGGGATTGAACCCGGGTCCTCAGAACTGTGAGGCTGACGCTCTAACCAGTCGTCCACCATGCCGCCGAGTGCTATTATACTTTAACAAAATAATGTGATACTTTTTTGGTGGAGGGGGAGCTGGATCTGATTATCAGATTAATGACTTTTCCATTCTTCAATGAGGAAAGATGATTTGAGATTTCAGTTTTTTGTGTGTGGTCATGGAACAAATTCAACTTGTACCTGAAGGCACCACTGTAGTAGGTTTAAAAGGCCATTTGGTGACAGTATGGCTGCGCCAACGCCTTCCTGTTCTCACTCCATTACTTTTACTCAGATAAATTTGAACAGTCCTGCCTGTACTCATGTGGTAGTGTAGAGATACTGATAATGAAATGGAGTCTCAGGTAATCAGGAAGTATTTTATTTTTTTTTATGGGCGGACCGGTAGTGTTGCCTGAGCCAACACATAAATCCTTTCACTACACCACTGAAGTAAACAAAAAGAAATTAAATCAAACTAAATAAAAACACTTTTTTAATACCTGTACCTTTTACTTCCATTACTTAAGTGTATTAAATAACAAAAGAAAATTGATACTTAAGTACAGCAAATGACTGACTTTTACTATTCTACAAGGTGACTTTTACTTCTAATAAAGTTTTCTGTTAAGATGCATGTACAACCCCAATTCCAATGAAGTTGGGATGTTGTGTTAAACATAAATAAAAACAGAATAAAATGATTTGCAAATCCTCTTCAACCTATATTTTATTGAATACACTACAAAAACAAGATATTTAATGTTCAAACTGATCAACTTTATTGTTTTTAGCAAATAATCATTAACTTAGAATTTTATGGCTGCAACACGTTCCAAAAAAGCTGGGACAGGTGGCAAAAAAGACTGAGAAAGTTGAGGAATGCTCATCAAATACCTGTTTGGAACATCCCACAGGTGAACAGGCTAATTGGGAACAGGTGAGTGCCATGGTTGGGTATAAAAGGAGCTTCCCTGAATTGCTCAGTCATTCACAAGCAAAGAGGGGGCGAGGTGCACCTCTTTGTGAACAAGTGCTTGAGAAAATAGTCGAACAGTTTAATGACGATGTTCCTCAACGGACAATTGCAAGGAATTTAGGGATTTCCTCATCTACGGTCCATAATATCATCCAAAGGTTCAGAGAATCTGGAAAAATCACTGGATGTAAGCGGCAAGACCGAAAACCAACATTGAATGCCCGTGACCTTCGATCCCTCAGGCGGCACTGCATCAAAAACCGACATCAATGTGGAAAGGATATCACCACGTGGGCTCAGGAACACTTCAGAAAACCAATGTCAGTAAATACAGTTCGGCGCTACATCGGTAAGTGCAACTTGAAACTCTACAATGCAAAGCAAAAGCCATTTATCAACAACACCCAGAAATTCTGCCGGCTTCTCTGGGCCCGAGCTCATCTAAAATGGACTGATGCAAAGTGGAAAAGTGTTCTGTGGTCCGACGGGTCCATATTTCAAATTTTTGGGGGAAATTGTGGACGTCGTGCGATCTGGGCTAAAGAGGAAAAAGAACCATCCGGACTATTATGGACGCAAAGTTCAAAAGCCAGCATCTGTGATGGTATGGGGCTGTGTTAGTACCAATGGCATGGGTAATTTACACATCTGTGAAGCCACCATTAATGCTGAAAGGTACATACAGGTTTTGGAGAAACATATGCTGCCATCCAAGCAATGTCTTTTTCATGGACGCCCCTGCTTATTTCAGCAAGACAATGCCAAACCACATTCTGCACGTGTTACAACAGCGTGCCTTCATAGCAAAAGAGTGCGGGTACTAGACTGGCCTGCCTGCATTCCAGACCTGTCCACCATTGAAAATGTGTGGTGCATTATGAAGCGTAAAATACGACAACGGAGAACCAGGACTGTTGAACGGCTGAAACTGTACATCAAGCAAGAATGGTAAAGATTTCCACCTAAAAAGCTTCAACAATTAGTGTCCTCAGTTCCCAAACATTTACTGAATGTTGGTAAAAGAAAAGGTGATGTAACACAGTGGTAAACAGGACCCTGTACCAGCTTTTTTGAAACGTGTTGCAACCATGAAATTCTAAGTTCATGATTATTTGCTAAAAACAATCAGGTTTATCAGTTTGAACATTAAATATGTTGTCTTTGTAGTGTATTCAATTAAATATAGGTTGAACATGATTTTCAAATCGTTGTATTCTGTTTTTATTTATGTTTAACACAACGTCCCAACTTCATTGGAATTGGGGTTGTACTTTTACTCAAGTATCGCTTTAGGGTACTTTAGACAAAGACCGATTTTTACTCTGTCTTGGCCTTGAAAGGCAGCTTGAATAAGAAATAAGCAGCTAGTGTACGTATATGGTAAACGTCCACCGTTTATCAAACGCTGACTCACGCGCGAGACGTTACAAGCAACAAAGTGTGTCCTCACTCGTAATGGAAGCCGATGTCGTGATTCCCGACCAGGACCACCAGCTCCGTGTCGCCGGAGTGCCGAAAGATCCTGTTGAAGCGCCGCACGTCATCCTCCCAATTCTGCAGGGACAATGACGCCTTATGTCGCACGCTTACCAACTGCGAACATTACACTTAAAGTCGTTTGTTGTTTTCTCATAAAGAAAAATGGGTTTCGTGTTTATTTGAGGTGAATGTTTTTGGCGTCTGTAAGAGTCAGGGCAAAAAAATGCACTACAATTCCTTAAATAGATGCTGTACCTCCAATTAACACATTCACTGCCATTGACGGCGTTAGAAGTCAAATATCCATGTTAACTGGGAAGGCTGGCAGTGAACGAGTTAATAGCCATGTGTGATACACTTGAATAAGCACCGCACCTCAAATAGACCCCTCCTCCTTTCCCTTTACAACTAATGTAATTACTGTATAGTTGCCCATTTGTTAGAGAGTATAGGGGCCGCAAATAGTGTACTCCGTATTGCCTCAATTAGACGCCATACCCCCAATAAATCAGCAGCTGTTATTACATGCCAAACCTCCTTTTTTACATTATTTTCATAAACAAACCCCCAGCCCCCTTTTTCTTCGCCTGACCTTGTGTGAGCTCCACTTGCCCTCGTCGAAGATGTCCCCCAGGATGAAGACCACCTCGGGCCTGAGGAGCCACAGTGCGGTCTGGAAAGCGCGCTCCATCTGCCATTCCCTGCGCACGCGCACACGGCCCCTCGGTTATTATTATGTCATCAATCAATCAATCAATCAATCAATCAATCAGAAAAGAGTACACAAGGTTCTTGCCTTGAGGAGGTTCTTACCTCCTCAGCTTGTCGAACCAGTGGCCGCCGACGGCCCCCAGGAGGTGCGTGTCGGACAGAACCATGGCGCGGACCGGCGGCGAGTCCGGCGGCCGGCCGTCGATGGCCTCGCCACCGCCGCCGCGCGCATGCTCCCGCACCCGGGGCCATTCGCACTTGAGGATGACTGGGAAGTAGATGAGATACTCGCAAAAGAAGAAGGCCCCGCCGAGCAGCAGCAGCAGCAGCAAGGCGGCGAGCAGCCACCTGACGCCGAACCTGGGCATCGCGCTC